>NC_141041.1:29955227-30260000 GCF_052040795.2 Danio rerio | reverse complement strand
CCCACACGAACACGGGGAGAACATACAAACTCTACACAGAAATGCCAACTGACCCAGCCGAGGCTCAAACCCGTGACCTTGTTGTTGTGAGGCAATCGTGCTACCCACTGCACCACCGCTTGACCATAGTGTTTTTAACCATACTATATTAAAGTTTATGACATATTCTGTTGTGGTAATTCTATAGTTGGTGTGATAATACATTTTGCACATTATGTATTCTTTTTCAAAAGCAAATTAGTTTTCTTCAACTACAGTCTACTACAATACACCACAGTTTACTATAGTGTAAACTAAAGTACACTATAGTATTTATTACATTTAATCAGTTGACTATAGTTAATACTACAGTATGCTAAAGCACTCATTAATGAATAATTGTAAATAATAAAAAATTAACAGTATAATAGCTTTACTATGGTATAGTGTTATAGTACTATAGTATTTACAACAAAAACTAGTATTTTTATGTTCAATGCAATTTAATGTTCTCTACATACAATGAAATATTTAAAGTTTATCTTATACAATTAAAATATATATTTTATTATTTGATCACATTTGAAAAGATTAAGAGTTTGCTTGTGAGACCAAAATGAAAGACCTGTAAATATTAGTCTAGTAGTGTTAGATAAGTAGTGTAGCCATTGTTGGGTGTAAGCAGTTTCAAATTAACTAATGCTGCAATTAAATGACTTTTTCATTGAAAGAAAAGTCAAATAAGGGATTACTTTTCATTTTTAGCTCCTTTAAATATTTATTTTTTGTTAAACAAATACATTCGCATTTATTCGGATAGGTCAGACAAATACACACATTTAAGAAACAATGAAAGGAGTAGGAAATTATTGTCAATGTATTGTATGTATAATATATGGTGCTATTATTACTTAAAAAAAATGTTTAAAATTTTTTTAAACTTTTACAGATATAACAAAGTAGCTTTACAGAGAAATTTAAACAAATAATATTTCCACCCCTACCCTCTAAACAAGATGAAATTAAATTTATCTAAGAGGAAAAGAAGAAATAATAGTAATAATAATAATAATAATAATAATAATAATAATAATAATAATAAATTATTTCAATAAGTTAACCTGTACAGAATTCACATATATCTTGATAACCCATTATTACAAACATTAATCCTCAGGTATTTGTACAATGTACTTGATTACATTTGCTTTGCAATTGAAAAGCCCTAAAATTTAGATTGACAATTTGTAGAGGTGCCAATCTTACTTTAAAACATTTTGTGTTTCTATCCACCCAGGCTCATTCTGAAAACGTACCGCTATATACATTTCTGGAGAGCGCCAAATATGTCCCCGCAGGTACTTTTTTTTTTTGCAGTTTTTGTTGTAACGACGCCCACTACAAGCCACTGTGTATGGTTTTTCCCAAATTTCTTTCGTAATTGCCGTTCCCGCCTGCTCTTTTTGCGTAAATCCACCAAAGGGCAGTATTGACTAACTGACTTGGGTAGGTCGATCAACTGACCTACCCTCCTTCTTCCCTAAACCCAAAAAATAGTGTTTTCAAAAGCACCGATTAACCCAACCGACAGTTTTAAACAGCAATCCAGAAAAAGAAAAGCTCTCATCAGATTTTTAACATATTTTCAGATTTTACCACATTCTTTCCCAGCTATTTACTTGTTTATTCTATTTTTTGGCTGCTGTTTTTGTCTCACCTGCTTTCTTGAACAGTTCTTCACCAGATTCGTACTCAGTCGTTCTCCTCTCTGCGTCTTAAGTCTTCTTACTACCGGACAATTTTTTTAATAAAGCTAAAAGGCACAGTCAAATTGAAATCACTTAAAGGAGTTTTGTATTCTGTATGCTTAGAGATTAATAAGGATTTTAAGTTGTATTGAGTCAAGTAATTAAATTACTTAATGAGTAATTAAGGTACTTTTCAGACAAAGTAATTAGAAAGTAATTTGGATGAATTTATTTTGGTTAAATTGCAGTTTGAATGTAACCAGTTTTGAAGGTGGACCGGTGACCTGTGATAGGCTGTTATGTATCTCAAGCCCAAAGGAATGTACAGCAGAACACACTGTGCAGGTTGATTCCCAACGGCTCACAGCTGTCATCCTGTTTAAATTGGCCTCAAAGATTCTGCATAGTTTGTATTAATACTTAATGAATGTCACCTAACATATGAAACGTTCACATTCTCAACCATTCTGAGCACTGCCTTTATGACTTGACAGGCATGATTAATGCTTTCTACAGTCACACGACTGAAACGGCACAGATAAAGCAGCCGTCAGTCTTCCTCCCCGCCTGAGCTGCGAAAAAGCATCTCTGAATTACAAGCGCGCTTTGGATTTCAGCGCGGGAAGAGGAAATCGTTTGTGCCCTCAATTAAGTCCTAAATGAGTTCTTAAGGAGCCATTTGCAAAATCTCTATGAAGTTTTTAATAGATGCTTTAAAGGAAAGGATGCGCCTCTGCTGCCCTCAATTATGAATAGGTGACAAACACAGAGGCTGAATGTGACTATGACTACATTAGCTTTGATGTCCTCTTCCAATGACCTATGATCCGCTGTCACTGATCCTCACAAATGTCAACTTACGTAAATGCCTGCCAGAGAGGGTTTATTTATATCCAGATCAATACTGTGCTATAGACGACCTCAAGTGGGAGTGAGACTTGTGAAGCGAAAGTCTTTCAAATGTGACCTGTGTGTCTCGAAGACCGACTGAAAGATTGCACACCCAATTCCTCATTCCATTCAGACTTTGGTGATGAACTTATTTTTTTCAAGTGGCATGTGCTTGTGGTGTTGTTGTCATAAAGAGCTGTTTCAAATGTACCCTTGAGCAAGGCTGTCCCAGAATGACTGTTTGTCATGCTGATGTTCTGTGCAACATCTTGTTAAATTCACAGATATCCACTGGTCATTTGGTCTTAAATAAATATTCTGTTCTATTCTATTCTATTCTATTCTATTCTATTCTATTCTATTCTATTCTACTCTAGAATGGGGGTGGGGGTGGCTTGTATCTGTGATCTGTGTCAGTACCATTCAGAGACTTTAAAGGTATGTGTTTGGAGGTATGATTTAGGGACTAAACACTCCAACTGTTGAAGTGTTTCAGGTGTAATTTTGTCCCAATCTTCCTGCAAACAAGTCTTAAGGTGGGTAACAGTACGGAGTCTTCCCCGAAAAAAAACCTGAAATACTGATTCATCTGATCATATTCCACGTTTCCGCTGTGCTATGGTCCATCCCAGATGAATCCGAGTCCAGAGAAATCAAAGGTGCTTCTTGACACTGTTAACATAGGGCTTCCTTTTGGCACAGTACAGTTTTTACTGGCATTTGTGGATGTAATTATGTATTGTGGTACTTGACAAAGGTTTGCCAAAGTAATCCTGAGCCTATGTGGTGATATTGCTTATAGATGTATAACAATTTTAGATGCAGTGCTGCCTGAGGGATCGGAGATCATGGTAATTCAGCTTAGGCTTGCGCCGTTGTCCTTTGCGCACTGAATTTCCACCGGATTCCTTGAATTTTTTTAGGATGTTATGCACTGATGAAGGTGAAATATCCAAATGTCTTCCTGTCTTTCTCTGAAGAACATTGATTTAAAACATTTAAATAATTTCTTGTATTTGTTGGCAAACTGGTGATCCTCTTCTCACCTTTGCTTCTAAAGGAGTAGACCTTTCTTGGATGCTGCTTTTGTACCAAATCATAATTACAATCACCTGTTGACATCACCTGTTTCAAATCACATCATCATTTAACTAATTTACCTAATTACTAGCCCTAAATTGCTTCTGTCCAAACGTCTTAAAAATATGTTGCATGTTTAAATACATGTTTATTTGGAAAAAAACAACAATAAAACAATAACAATAACAATAAAAATCATGCGGAACACATTAAAGAATGTTTGTTGTATTGTCTGCAATGGAATACATGTCAAAGTAAATTTAGAAATCACTACTTTTTTTTAATTCGTTTTTTAATACTGTCACAACTTTTTCTGGTTTTGGGTTGTTGAATCTAATACATGTGTGCTCTGCAGGTGAGTGGGATTGACAAACCACCTGTAGGACACTCTCTGTCCTCTTCATATACTTTACTGCATTACTAGTGCAGTTTATTGAGTAAATGTTTAACCTGCTTGCATTAGATGGATGGATGGACGGATGGATGAATGAATAGATGGAAGAAGCAATAGATAGAATCATTGAACAATAAATAGATACATAGAACGATGGATGGATGGATGAATGGATGAATAGATGGAAGAAGCAATAGATAGAATGATAGAACAATAAACAGATATAGAGAATCATAGATAGATGGATGAATAAATGGATGGATGGATGGATGGATGAATGGATGGATGGTTGGATGGATAGATGGATGGATAGATGGAAGAAGCAATAGATAGAATCCGAGAATAATAAATAGATACATAGAACGATGGATGGATGGATGGAAAAAGCCATAGATAGAATGATAGAACAATAAATATACAGACAGATGGATGGATGGATGGATGGATGGATGGATGGATGGATGGATGGATGGATGGATGGAAGAAGCAATAGATAGAATGACAGAACAATAAATATACACATAGAATGATAGATGGATGGATGGACAGATGGAAGAAGCAATACATAAATAGATAGATAGATAGATAGATAGATAGATAGATAGATAGATAGATAGATAGATAGATAGATAGATAGATAGAGAGATAGATAGATGGATGGATGGATGGATGGATGGATGGATGGATGGATGGATGGATGGAATGATAAAATGATAGATAGATGGGGATCCATTTAACGTGCTGTTGATCTCTCTGTGGGGTCACTCCACTGTCCTGCTCCGTCTTGATATTCTGCTCCGTTCTCTGCCTGAATCGGCTGCAGCTCCCAGAAGAGCAGTGCTGTGGTATCACAAGCCTGTTATCTGCTTCCTCTCACAAAGAGCCTTTTTTATGTGAGGAACAACTGCAGTGTGCAGCTCCACTAGTCATGTTATGGACTGCTAAATCTCTTTTGAACACACTATTACCACCTGCTGCCAGCTCTGTGTACTCAGTTCCACAGTCTGACCACTGTAGGAATAAACCACATTCATGCGTCTTCAAATAGGCCTGAATGTGAGCAGCTTCTCCGCTCTCTTCAATTATTGGCTTGCAGCTGCTGCCGTTGGTGACGGCTGTTTAAATCAATGACCACTGAAGCGCTTTCCACACTCAGACACTTATTATTCACTCGTTTAGATGCTGCACTATTTTTTTTCTTTTCTGTTGGCACGATCCAGCGAGCTTTCCGAATATCTTCATCCCCATTTGTGTGACAGAACATCTCTGTCAGTGATGTCTTATCTGGCCGCGGCAGAGCTGTTGCATTTCAAACCTAAACACTAATGTTTATTTCAGCTCAGGCTGGACTGTAATGGAGGTTCTCTGCATTTTTCTGCTCTTCTTTATAGCCATGTTGTTCAGGACAGATGCACTACAAAGGATTACGGGAACAGGCTAAAGGACCAAAAAAAAAGAAGAAAAAAAGAAAAGAAAAACAAGATACAAGGCATAACAGAGAAAAGGGAAAAGCAGGGATTTTTTTGTATCAGCAGGACATTCTGTGTGCTTGTGTGTTAATGGAGAGAGTGGGCGGCCAAATGAGTTTTCAGTCACTCTTTAAGTAGCAAGTTTGAGAAGCATTATTACATTACACAAAGGAAGGTGAAGGAAGGCGTTATTAAAATCGGTTTATTAATGAGTGTTGATTGACTGGCTGAACATTACAGTACAGGATGTTAAAAAAAAAGTCTGCCATCGTTTCCTCACCCACATGATGTTTCTAAGCTTTCTTTTTTTCTTTCTTTCTTTCTTTCTTTCTTTCTTTCTTTCTTTCTTTCTTTCTTTCTTTCTTACTTTCTTTCTTTCTTTCTTTCTTTCTTTCTTTCTTTCTTTCTTTCTTTCTTTCTTACTTTCTTTCTTTCTTTCTTTCTTTCTTTCTTTCTTTCTTTCTTTCTTTCTTTCTTTCTTTGAAGCACGAAATAAGCCATTTTAGAAACTAGCCTTATTAGAAAGAAGCTTTATTAGAAGCCATTGTTTATTATAAAATAATCTCTATCTGTGTATGTGTTCTACAAACAATAGAGAAATGCACACTGTAAAACCCAAAAAGTAAAGGTAACTCAAATCGTTTGAGGAAACCGATTGCTACAATCCATTTGAGGTAAAAAATGATTCTATATGAGTACTGTCAACTTGCTCCATTTGAGTTGAATGAGGTATTTAATTAACTCATTACCTTCAACACTGAGTTCAAAACTCTTTTCATATGAGTGGAATTAACATTCAGTAAATTTTGACTACACTCATTTAATCTGATAAATTTGACTGTTGGGTTTAACAATGTATAAGAAGATCTGGAAAAGACATGATGAGGGTGAGTAAATTATGACAGCATTTTCAGATTAATCTCTCAGATTAAAAATGATTCTCTTTAATATACAAGTGCTGTAGTTAATATAATTTAAATGGATGCTGATGCTTTGTTGTAAGCTGTTTGAACATTAAATGTTAAAAAAAACAGAAGTTTTTAGTACCTATTAGCTAATTCTTTCTTTAAAAAAATGACTAGAACTTACTTATTTGAGACTATTACTTATTCATTTGATGGTATCTGTTTAATAGATAGCAATTTAGATTAGTCAAAATAGCAGCTGGAGTTAAATGATAAAATCTTTAAAAGTCTTTTTAAATTTCTACCTAAAAATCTTACTAATAAAATAAATAAATTTACAATATTCAAAGAAGTACTATTATCTATTGATAAAATACGTAAGCTCTAGCATCTCAAAGTACTATCTAATGAATATCTAATAAATATAATTAATACTACTTTTTTAACAACCTTCTGTCAGCACCAATATCCTAGTGGTAAAATGTGCCAACATACAGTTAAAGTCAGAATTATTACCCCCACCCCCCCCCCCCCACACAATTTTTTTTATTCACAACTTTTGTTTAAATATGAGAAGATTTGCTCAACACATTCCTGAATATATAAGTTTTGATAACTCATTTCTAATAACTGATTTATTTTCTCTTTGCCATGATGACAGTACATAATATTTGACTAGATATTTTTCAAGACACTTCTATACAGCTTAAAATGACATTTAATTAGGTTAACTTTGGCAGGTTAGGGTAATTAGGCAAGTTATTGTATAACGATGGCTTGTTCTGTAGACTATCAAAAAATATATATATAGCTTAAAGGGGCTAATAATTTTATCCATAAAATGGCTTTTAAAAAATTAAAAATTTTATTCCAGCCAATATAAAACAAATAAGACTTTCTTCTTCAGAAGAAAAATTATCAGACATATACATGTACCGTGAAAAATTTCTTGCTCTGTTCAACATAATTTGGGAAATATTTAAATTTAAAAAAAATTCAAAGAGGGGCTAATAATTCTGACTTCAACTGTATAGCAGTGAGGTGCTCACGACAACCTGAATTCGATTCCTGGCTTGAGATTCTTTGCTGATCCTTTCCCCCTCTATCTGCTCCCCATGAACTGTTGTCTCAACTCCACTGTCTTATCAATAAAGATG
Organism: Danio rerio; assembly: GCF_052040795.2. Classification (NCBI taxonomy): domain Eukaryota; kingdom Metazoa; phylum Chordata; class Actinopteri; order Cypriniformes; family Danionidae; genus Danio; species Danio rerio. Next base: position 30,252,377 of record NC_141041.1, on the reverse strand, counting down.
AAAACCGATAAAAAAAAGAGAAAACCTTGTGAAACTGCATCTGTGTTCAATGTTGTTTAATTTTAAGGAGTTTTTCTTACGTTTCTATTGTTATGTATGTGCTGTAGGACTTGTTCTTTTAATTAGTATTGATTGTGTTCATCACTTTGGGCAACATTGTATTTTGGTAAAAATGTGCTAAACTAACCAACTAACTAACTAACTAACTAACTAACTAACTAACTAACTAACTAACTAACTAACTAACTAACTAACTAACTAACTAACTAACTAACTAACTAACTAAAAGTATGTAATAAATACAATGTATTATCTATTTAAAATAGATCCCGAATAAATAGGCAGCATCTAATGATTACGTACTACTATCTAATAAACATGCCAAATGAATTACTAATATATACAAATATGGGAAAACGATTCACAAATTTACTAGTCAAAACAGAATAGTTCATATTTTAGTGTTAGATTTACATTAAAATAAATGACAAATTAAATAAATATTAGTATATTTGTTAGTCTCTATTGAAATGTCATGAATTAGTAGTATCTGATGTAATGAATAATTACATAATTTCATGGCACCAGGTAACAAAACTTTGTAAAGTTAGAGCTTTTAGAGTGTAATATGTCAAAAAGATATATATTGGCTAACCTTGGAAATTTTCACCAAAAACAGGTCACATGGCAGGAGTGATTTCCTTGTGGTGGAAGCAATGTTGTGATGAGTGCAGTTGATTGTGACTATAGTGACTAGAGGATTTTTTTGTTTTTTGGTATAACATCCTTCAACCAGATGGTAGAGATGGCCCAATCAGGTTTAGTTAAGTTAGGTACTCCTCCCAATGAATTATAGTTAGTAAAAATATGATCAACCAATTGGTCGAGCAGGCAGTTAAAGGGTTAATATCCACTTAATGTAGTATGTAATGAATAAATAAATAATATATGTGACAAATAATGTACTTTTAAAGGTACTAGTACCTAAAGAATAAGCACTAGTAGCTTTGGAATAAGTACAAGTGTAAAATACAATTGTAGCTTAACAACAAGAACTTGCAAAAAAAAAAAAAGAAAAAAAAAGAAAGCGTGATGCTAGATTGTTTCTTTGATTAAATGGTAAAATGAAGTAATGTAAAAAGAAGTAATTTAACCTGATGAGGATGTTTTTAGTTCATTAGAGCACTTTTATGGATCACAGTTTGATGATTTACCAGGAGCGAAAGTGAACATGCAGTACAACCCTGCAATCAGAGCAGCACATGAATGACTAGCAATCAGCTTTCTTCTCAGTCTGTTTAAAAGCCTTCATGTGACTTTCATGCAGTATATGCAAAAGTCATTCACTTTTCTGTGCATAATATCACAAAATTTATATTCAGCTCTGTCTTGTTTTGTATAATGTGCTGTGAATATTTGTAACAAAGTACAGTGTTACACAAACGTTTGTGAACCCCTTTCAAAATCTGTGAAAATGTGAAAAATTCTTACAGAATAAGAGAGATCCTTTACTATTTTTTATTTAGTGATGTCCCAAGTAAATTTTTTTACATTAAATATATGGTCACAGTTTATTTTGATGGTCTGTTTGTTAAATTTAAGTCACATTGCATCTACATGCCAACTAATTCTCATTAGATTATAAATAGACTGTTAAGTGGGATTATTTTACCTTATATAGTTACCTGAAAATTCCATCCCACAGACTTTTCATAGCGGACTTGAAGCCAATGGAAGTCTTTTATCCATTCTTCGAAAAGTGTAGATGGTGGATTAACATTCAGCACATGACCACCAGTAAGATGTGTCATTATTTGTAACTTTAGATGCCATGGTTTCTAAAACAAAATCTGTCAGTGTTATCTTCATCCTTAACCTCAGCGCTTTAGTTTTTAGTAGCTCTCTCTGTCATCCCAAACCAGAAGGCATTGACTGAGTGATTGACAGCTGATATTTCAGTGCTAGAGCAGTGGGCCAATAAGAAGAGTGCGATGGCGGGGCACGCATTACGGACTTGGCTTTGTTTACTGCAGCAGTTGACCTGACAACTGTTTTAAACCATTCCAGAGCCCTGCGTTTCAAGTGCAGAGATGCATTCTGCGTGAATATCTCCCAAATTCGCCCATGTGGTGATAGTTTTCTAGATAGAAGTTAGCTTTGGTAATCTGATATTAGACCAATGGTATTTTAAAGAATGATAATTAATCCATATTAACAAAAATAACTATGAGCAAAAGAAAGCAGGTGAAAAACACACCATGTGTGATAATGAAATCTTTTAACCAGTCCAGCGCATCACAGCTACTTTTGGTGCAAGTGATCATCCACTCATTCGGTATTCACAGAAATTATTTAAAGAATAAACTTACAAAGGATACTTAGAAATGTAGCCTTGCAGACAGGTATCTTGTGATGGGAGGAGCGCAGGAAAAAAATGCAGCATTTCACTGTAACCCCTGTCCTTCTTCTTGACAGTAGCGGAGACTGACAGACGCAGGATTTTTTTTTATCTTGGTCCACTTTTGTAGCACTTTTTTACATTTTTGAGAAGTTGAAGGCTACATCTTCATATAATAGTTTGTCGGCATGACACAGACCAACATTACTCACATTACTGAGCAAACTCAGATCTCTTCTTAGCTCTCTTTGCCACTGGTCCTTTACCACTGTTGTTTTCACATCTGGAAATTTACATATGAACAGTATGCTTAGTGAGAGGCGGGATCAAGTTAGTTGTAATGAGGCAATACTGGAAAATCCTTACTTTTATACGGATTACATAAAAAGAGATTATTTTTTTTCGACTTGAATTGGTTAATGCAAAAGTAGACAAATCAAGCTTTATATAGATGTCATAAATCATCATCTTTGTTGAACATTTGCTGAGTTTCCTTTCATTTTAGTGACGTGTTTTTCTGACCACAGTCTGCATATGGCACGCGTCTCATGCATACGCTTGTAATAACAATGCCTCGTGGGCATGGTCGCATTAAAACTAATGAGATCAGACTAAGAAACTAGACAAAGTGTTGGTTTCATACTGATTACTTTATTAAGCAATGTTTGTTTTCAAAAGTAGACACTTCAAAAGTAGACACTTCAAGCTTTCTAGAGATAAATGTTTCATCTCTGTGCGTTTTGTTTTTACGGAGTTTCAGTGCATTTTATTGACGCGCTTCTAAAAGCAGTTCACGGAGAGAGAAAAGACAGAATGCCTACACTGTTTGTTTTCCTTATTGTGCACAAGCAAACACTTTTGTAGTTGTTGTAAGTGTACACAACAAAAAGTAAACACATAACAGATTCAATTGATGTATTGATCCTATCTGTACGATCAAAACTGAAAGTGTAATTTAAGTTCATTTCAGCAGTTTGATGACACTACAGATCAAAACAAGTATACGCGGTCTTCGAGGGTTAATCCCAGAACTCCTGGGTGGTGGAGCAATGGTAGGGACATCTCCCTACTGCCCCCTGCAGCCAACCCTAGGATCCTTCTCTCCCCTATGACTTGCCTTTCCTCCTTAGCCATAGCCAGATGCTCCCTCTGCCTAACTTTAGACCATCCACAACTGCATTCTTGTAGGGTCCTCTGTTCAGGTGTCATTTCCATGCCAATCTGTACCGTGTTGTCCGTCCAGTTTGGTCTATCTTCCGTCTCGCCTCTCGGAGGACCCCCGGGTTGTTTCTTCATTGTTCTGCTTGTAGTTACTTCGTCCAGTGACATGTGGTTAGGGTAACTAGCCCTGCCACCCCAGGTATAGACTTTCCTGCTGTCAGCCAGTCTTTCCTGGCAGCCCACCAGCCTTTCCTGGTAGACAACTGCTCTGTTCACAGTCATCACTGTTAATCCAGACTAACTAGATATAAGCACAGGTAGTACTTGCTGCAAGGCATTTCTGCCTGACCCACCACGTGATAATTGGGTGCCGCTGACACCATTAGACTTCAGGAGCTGTTGGGTGGAGGTTCCGGAGAAGCCTCGGCAGCCACTTTCCACTGGATAAGTGAACGCGTGCCACCCTGCATCCTTACAAGTGTCTGCAAGGTCTGCATACCTCTCTTTCTTCCTCTCAAATGCAGCGTCCAGACCGTCCTTCCATGGCACTGTTAGTTCAACCATGATGAGGTTTTCGCGACGGTGGACCAGAGCAAAATATCTGGCCGAAGGGAGGTTATAGCAGTTTGCTGTAGGAACTTCAGCTAATGATCAAGGTCTGCTCTTAGCTTCCAGTTGCTTCCCGGTAATGTTTTTTACAGTGTTAATGTAATATTTTGTCAAAAGTATTCACAGATTCAAGGGATTCACACTTCTGCCATAACACTTTTAAGATAAACCCAAATCTGTTAACATTAGAACAATTGCACTCAGATTTAGAACTCAGCAAGTGTCCTTAGTTCTATTCATGCAGGTCTCTATGACAGTAGATCACATTTGCACCAGAACAATCGCTCCAAGATCACCTGAATAAAGTAGTCTTGGCCAGATTGGCACAGCAAGCAGTTTGTTGAGGTATGAAAGCAATTTGACTCAGCAAACCATTGGTTGACATAATTCATAACAGGAAATGTGTTGTATTAAAAGAAGTGAATATGTAAATGCGTCTTAGTTATTGCAGTTGAAAACCAAAGAGTGCTTCTTCATCTTAAAATGCTGTCCAGATGTACAAATAGCCTTCATATACAAATGAAAACATTATGAGACTTTAAATTTCTTAGTTTCAGTTTATTACTGGGTTTACTGGGTTTGAGTAAAATGTTAAGATTTGTTTTATTCACTCTGTTTCATTCACACAAACACACACACACACACGCACGCACGCACGCACGCACGCACGCACGCACGCACGCACGCACGCACGCACGCACGCACGCACACACACACACACACACACACACACACACACACACACACACACACACACACACACACACACACACACACACACACACAGTTGTAATTGTAAATTATTGAACTATTCCACAAAAAATTCTTTCTTAAAACAAGGCACCTTTTTTATGCAAAATGGAACATTTTTATTTTCATTTTGGAAGAAAGAAAATCAGTAGTTTAGAGAATAAAACCGAAGCTCCGGAAAAACCAGAGAAACCAAGAATGCTTGGATAAACATGGTTTGGTGCACTTTTGAAATGTTGCCTTGGGCTTTTTCGCGTATGGGTTAAAAGCCTTGTTCCTCTGTGTTTAGCCACGTTAAAAGGTTTTGTTTAAATCAGTGAGGTCAAGGGATAGAGCTCATTATAGCTCATTCTTATTTGTGAGAATCAGTACAATGTTGTCAGTGCTAAACAATGAATGAAATAATAAAAAAGAAGCTTCATCTATTTATTTACTTCGGAACAGAGCACAATCCTCTGATGGTACACATTAAGAGTACTTATATTTTCAGCTCGGAGACTCGTCTTTGGATGCTTGTTGCTATGGTTACCACTTTCTCCACTAGAAATGTCTTTTTGCTTCTGCATTGACCCACCAAATTTCCTAATTTTGCCAGCACTCACAGCTAAGAATTTTATTGGCCCTTATGACCTGCGACAAGTAATTTTAGGAAGTCAATAAATTGACGTTTAAGCCCTCCTCTGCACACATAATCATTTTATCCCATAAAGTGCTAGCCTGTTATGTGCCTGAGATGCACAGATTAAAATGTAATATTCCTCTGTGAAAAGAGTGAATTAGCTTGAAGAAGTCAAATATTTATGTGCTTTAACCTTAGAAAGGAGGGATTTGTTTTTGCAAAACAGAGCAAGCTTGTCATGCTTTAATTAAGGGTCTGAGGATTTGTCGTATTTAATAAATCAGCGAAGTTTGTCCTGATTACTTGAGTTTGTATTATGTAAACCCGGGGATGTGTTTATGAATATGTGCTTGTGTGTGTGTGTGTGATTTTTATATATATATATTTTTAAAGAAGAGTTTGTGCATTATATATAGAGCTTACTGTTTGAACACTCATGTCTGTCTTTGGCAAGTTTTCACCAACTTATATCAAATTCATCTCTACAGAAACCTTTTTCTTTCCTTTCTGGGGCAGAGGGAAAATGAAAATGTGCGGTTGTGGCTTTTTTTCTCATCCCAGCTATTTAAGATCAGGATGAGGATTTGCAAAGTCAAACAAACTGTTTAATCAAATTAAAATAGCATAAAAGCAACAATGAAGGAATTCATCCAAAAAAAAGGGAGAAAATAGCTTGCCTCGTTAAAAGAACAACATAAATTAGAAACCTTTCTGGCTAAGAATCAGGGTAAAATTAAGTCGATTGCACACAATCCCCAAATTGTCTTCCTGCAGCAACCTTTTACTTCTGTTTACAATGATGTCAGATAAGATCAGGGATATGGGAATTATTATGGCGTTCACCCAATTTACGGCATCATGTCATTACAAACAAACGGTAAACAACAATAACTACAATCCCAGACTGAATCAGGTTTAGTGGCTTCTGGGTGTTTATCCGCGATCTCATTTTCCCACAGACCAATCATGCCAAGGGTGTCATCATTGCTGTTAATCATTGTTATTTAAGAGAACCGGTTAGAGGAAAGTGGAAAGTGGAACTAGAACCAGAAAAGAGATCAATGAATTAGACACTATAACAACAGCACAAAAGGAAGAAATAAGTAATAAAAAATACACACAGAGCCATGAAGGATGCTGTAAGCTTATTGGAGATATATAGAATGGGGCTTTACGAAGGTTCAATTGATATTTTGTGTTTAGTTTTGGTTATTAATACATAATGTCTAACATTAATGGCTCTATTTTAATGATCTAGGTGCAAAATCTAAAGCAAAAAGCATTAAGGGCCTGTTCAATTCCACTTTTGCTATTTTAAGGATTGAAAAATACACTCTGCACCCTGTTGCAAGGTCTAACAGGGTTGTGCTTATTCTTCTAATGAGTTATAGGTGTGTTTTGAGCATAACATGCTTTAAACCAATCAGAGTCTCGTCTCCATTCTCGATAAGAGTCAGTTGCGTCATGCCATGGCGCATTTCGTATTTACATGGTGGACTTTGTAAAACGGAATACTTTACTAGCAAGAAAACAATAATAATAATAATAAAAAAACATCTGCACGAGGCTAAAGAATGAGCCTCCTCCTTTTGGCCTCTTTACTTTCTCTTTACTTTACAGTTACTATTTATTTCACTTCTTTACTTTTATAAAGTAAGGAAACTGTGTTGCACGCACTCCACTGAAGACATCCATTAGCCTCAAAAGACAGTTCCTCAAAATAACAATGTGCCAACAATGTGCCTTGACACATCTTCTTTTTAGACTGGAGCACCCATGAGTCCACATAATGGATTTGCTATTTAATCAACGTGGTGCAAAAATGTGAAAATTAGAGTTCCACTAATCTGAAAATAGCAAAAAATCACACCATACAAAACTTGCGCCTTATTGCGCTGAGTGTATAATAAGGCCCTACGTAAGGCTTTTTTTGTCTTTTTGACAAGAAAGAGTTGATATGGGCACATTTTTAGCTTGCAGTGTTTTGGTTGCAAATACAGTAGCAGCCAGGGTGACCTTTACTGCTATACCAACATCTGCAACAGTAGTCCAGTGTGTGATGCAGAAATGTTGAGAAAGTTAGCACTTGTGTTGCTTTTGAAGTTAATAGGAAGAAGAATGCCAGTTTTCCATGATGTTTATGATGTTATACAAGGAAGGAAAAAATAAACACTTTAGCCTTGGAGCTCAAATTGAAATGCAGCATATTTTAGACTATTTGAACTCCTTGTGCTAAATGGTTATGGAATGGTTATTGTTGGTTATTGTTATGGAAATCATAATTGGCCAGCTGTCAAAAAGTTTGCAAAAAGTAGCATTTTTTTTTCAACTTAAAAGGTGCTCTGAGCTGCAGAATAAGACACTAGTAGTGGTGTAAAAACTCATAAAATGTTTTCGGAAATGTGTTATTTTTCCCCATAATATTATATTATAAGATGCTGGCAGCTTTAAAAAAAGATTTCAAGTGTGAGCATTCATAATTACATAACACTAAAAACGACAACAGTGAAATGCTAAATGCCTGCTTGTTTAGTCCCCAGGGATGTGTGAGTATCAAAAACAACAATGACTATGTTTATATGGACATCAGTAATCAAATTATTTGCCCTTTTCTGAATAAGACAATAATATGATTAAGGTGTTTACATGAGTTGCTTTTTAAATATTCCTTTAACGATCCTGTTTTACATTTTATAGCACATAATTCGGTCTTTGAGTCACAGCGCTATCCACATTTCCTCTGCAGTTTCATGCAATTTCAGGTGATTCATTTTTAATTCGTTTAACTGCAGTTTGGCAATTTCACTTTCACTTAGGAACATTTCATGCATGCCATAACACCCATGACAAATGAGATATTGGATGTGAGTATGAACTGCAGGAAGAGTGTTGTTTTAATAGAATTTCAAACCGTACGTCGTATGGGTAAAAAACCCTACAAATTTCCCGATGCAGGTGTCTTTTTCCTTCACTGACTCGGTAGGTGCAGAGAATAGTGTCAAACAACTGTTTGTGTTCAATTCAATTCAGCTTTATTTGTATAGCGCTTTTACAATGTAGATTGTGTCAAAGCAGCTTCACATAAATGGTCATAGTAACTAGAACAGTGTGGTTCAGGTTTTAGTGTTTAAGTTCAGTTCAATTCAGTTTAGCTCAGTTCAGTGTGATTTAATCATTACTGAGAGTTCAAACACTGAAGAGCCAATTCATCGATGCGTAGCTCTACCAATCCTGAACAATGCGAGGCAGTGGCGACAGCGGAGAGGGAAAAAAAAAACTTCACCTGATGGGAGTGAAGAAAAAAAACCTTGAGGGAACCAGACTCAGTTGGGCACGACCATTTTAATTTCTCCGCTGGCCAAAAGTCTTGTGCAGAGCTTCATTCGCCGTGGTTAAGTCTGGAAGATGGCCTCAGCGAAGACTCGTCTGTCCCTGGGACGTCGCTGGAATCAGACTAATGTTCTCCACTCCCCACGACCATCAGCGCAGCAGTGTATGGAATATCTTACCACAAAATGCGGCGAAAAGTCCTACATGAGGTTATTAGTTTGATTAAGTTGTTTACATGTCTGTAGTGCTCCTCAATAATGCAACTAAAATTGGCTCACTCTATTTGTCTTAATCCGATTTCTGTTTAGTTCAATTATGACCCTAATCAGATTAATCAAAAATTGCTGTTTACATGGTAGACTCTTAATCAGAATATCGGCTTAATTACAATAAAATTGTTGTCCATGTAAATGTACTCAATTTCAGACTACAGGACATATATAGACAGACACAGTGTTTCTTAAGAAAATGACAACTCCATGTGCAAACCTTGCATGCATAATAAATTGTTTTAATAATTTTTTACTTGTTCATGCATTACTGTAGGGTGCAGATAATATAGTGTTGGGCTCACAGAGCTTTGAGAAGACTCAGAAATGAACTGCAGAGTCAGTGCTCAAAAGTCAGAAAGTTTCCTCAACAACTGAACTATCAATATTTCTAAGAGAACAAAGTTTCACAGTAGCTTCCTGGAAGCCCCAAACAAACAGAGGATAATTTGAGAGACTCTCCTGCTGAGGCCGACAGCAAAAATGCTGGAGTCATCACAAAAGACTTCAACAGAACTGATGTTCAAGGTAGCACTAGTCGGAAGAGCTCAGTGTTTCCAGAGAGAGACAGTGCAAGCTCCTGTCAAAGGCTGGACAGTGAACACAAACACTGCTTCTCCGTGTCTCCCTCCTGCTGCATACAAAGCATGGGGGAAACCTAAAGGTAAAGAAGACCAGCAGTCTAAATTGCTGATGTTTGCAGGTTCAGATTGGACAGGATCTAAGAACTATGCTAGATGTATAATTAATTTGACTTAGCATGCTGTTTTAGTTGTGTGGGATTTAAATAACCCAGAATGTTAGGGTCAGTCTGTAACACATTCCTGGTTTATGTTGTTTCATACTAACTGAACAATAAAATAACAATTCTAAATATGGGTCTTCTGTGAGTAGAAGTTGGCAGGACTTCTGCATAAAATAATCATTTAAAGCCATTTTTGAGTGATGCACGTGATAAATACAGATAAAACAAAGAAATTAGTCATAACTTGAGGTAAACACAACACTTTGCAGTTGGAACCTGTAATGCTTTATGGGCACCCAATTAAATTAAAGTAGGCCTATTCAGGGACAAACATAAATGCTGAACTTAGTTTTTCAAAGAATACCAATAAGAACAACTGCTTTATCTAAGGTTAATTTCACATTTATTTGTATAATACTTATAAGCATTTTGAAGCAGCTTTATAGAAAAAATGCAATTGTACTGTGGTCATCAGAGGTCACAGAGTCAAAGTAATGTCTGCTGCAGAAATGTACAGTTCTGGGATAATACAATCATGCAGATAATCACAGTATTCAAGAACATGATTAAGGCAATGATTACACTCCCTGATTATGATTACAATGTAAGGAACATTTTAAGGTTTGTACGTTGATTTCGAGCTTTAGCGCCATATGGGGTCCTCGCAGGTGCTGTTGTCATATCACAGGTGTTTAGCTTATGTGAAATCTTCAGGAGAGGCTGGATCCAAACTAGAGCTTGCGTAATCTTTGATTATCTCAGGATGGGTATTAATGCTGGGTAGAAGCAAGAAAGATAAGTGTGGATGATTATAGTGTGATAAAGGAATGGTTAAGTACATAGGAGCTTTGTATGCAAGTAACCGTAAAATAAATGCACACATCATGGAGACGTCTTTTTTTTCTTTCTTTTTTTTTTATTAATTGTTAACAAACAAAACATACAGGCTGAAAAACCTATATAGTGAAACATATCAATTAAAAAAAAACACCCCCCTCCCCTGCGGTCTCTTGAAACTGGGCTTTACAATGAATAGAAGTTAACATAAAAACAAAAACAGAATACACTATCAAATATCAATTATACAAAGCAAAGCAATTATTCTGGATCCTGATCATTTCTTTGTGCAATAAACAAATAGATTTTGTCAGCAGCTAAAGTCCAGATCTGTAATCTAGTCATTTGTACTAAGTTCACTCGTGCCGTGGATAACTCCAACATTATAATGTCTTGAAGTTGTACCAACCACTTGTACATGTCCAAATTATGTGAAGGCAGCCAGTGTTGAGCTAGGAATTTTTTAGCAGAAGTTAAGCCAGCCAGCCAAACAGCTTTTTGTAGCTTGGTAAGGTTCAACGTGGAATCATCACTCAGTAATAGAACAGAAGGATTCAATGGTACAGGATATTCAATAATTTTTAATAGGATGACACATATCTCATTCCAAAATCTTTGTACTTTCTCACATTCCCACATCATATGGATATGGGACATATGGGACATTTATCACAGAAAGGACTAAAGGAGGCATTGATGCGATGTCTTTTGAGTGGGGTCCAGTAGGTTCTGTGACAAAAGTAATAGTGAATGAGTTGGTGATTGGGATTTTTAGAAGTAAAAATGTTCTGCCATACTCTTTCCCAGTCTGTGACACCCTCTTCTAGTTGACAATCAGTTTCCCAACAGCGCTGTTTAGCTAAATTCTTTGCTTTACCCTCTAAGGCCTTTCTGTATATCCATGTGGTAAAATGATTAGTAAAGGACAGATCAAACCAAGCAATGATTGGATGAGTAGGAAGATTGTCCCCCCAGGGAACCTGTAGGCCTTCATGGAATCATGGAGACGTCTTTGATGTTTGTCTTTACATCTGAAGGCTTATTTTTTTGGAGTACAACATATTAATTAAAGTATTTATGGTTTAAAATGTTGTTTTACTATACATTACTATAGTATTTTTTAATGTTTGGTACTTAATGGGTATCCGGGCGAAGCAGTGGTGCAGTAGGTAGTGCTGTCGCCTCACAGCAACAAGGTCGCTGGGTCGCTGGTTCGAGCCTCGGCTCAGATGGCATTTCTGTGTGGAGTTTGCATGTTCTCCCTGCGTTCGCGTGGGTTTCCTCCAGGTGCTCCGGTTTCCCCCACAGTCCAAAGACATGCTGTACAGGTGAATTGGGTAAGCAAAATTGTCCATAGTGTATGAGTGTGTCTGTGAATGTGTGTGTGGATGTTTCCCAGAGATGGATTGCGGCTGGAAGGGCATTAGCTGCGTAGAAACATGCTGGATAAGTTGGCGGTTCATTCCGCTGTGGCAACACCAGATTAATGGGGACTAAGCCGACAAGAGCATGAAATGAAATTAACTTAATGGGTATCCATTGTTTGGTTTGTAAGAATAAAGGCTACCTGACTTGTTATGTTTATAAAGCATATTATATGGGCTATGTTTTCTGTCATGCATTTTCTGTCATGCACCTGTCTGTACGTCTCTGTACATGTTTGTTCGTTTCTTTGTCTGTTTGTTTATTTGCTTGCTTTTTTGTTTGTTTATCAGTTTGTTCATCTGTTTGTTTGTTAGTTCGTTGTTCTGTTTGTCCATCTGTCCGTCTGTCCATTCGTCTGTTCGTCTGTACGTCCATCAGTCCGTCCCTTTGTCTGTTTGTTCAGTCATCTGTTCATTCATCTGTCCATTCTTTTATACGTCCGTCTATCCATCCATCCATTCAATTGTACACATAGGCTACAATAAATGTTTAATTTTCGGTTCACAGAGAGATGTGCAACTGCAAATTATCTCCGCTATTATGAGAATAATTATGGTAAAAAAATTCTGTTCGTTCAGTCGTCTGTTCCTCCGTTCATCTGTCCGTCCGTCCGTTCATAAGCTACAATAAATGTTTAATTTTAGGTTTACAGAGAGATGTGCAACTGCGAGTTAACTCCGCTTTAATGAGAATCATTTCATATGTAGAAAGTTGGGATGTTAAAACCTAATTTATTCAGATTTTGAGTTTTTATATCGGACTAATGTTTGTTATATGGATAAAGCATATTATATGGTTATGCCTGTTTTCTGTCATGCGTTTGATGCCATGTCTGTAGGTCGCTGTACATGTTCATTCTTTCTTTCATTTGTTCCTGCACATAGGCTACAATAAACGTTTCATTTTTGGTTTACAGAGAGACGTGCAACTGCGAATTATCTCAGCTATTATAAGAATAGTTTCATATGTATGAAGTTGTGATGTTACCGTTTTTCTTCATTGGTTTGGCTCATTTCTTGAAACAGAAATTACATTCTCAAAATTCTTAGGTCATTTGACAAAACAGTGTTATAGTTTAGCACAACACTATAGCTCACTTGCAAAAGCTCACATCTCTCCAAAAACAGTTCACGCATGCATTAAAACTAAATTCCTTTCCCATATAGAAAGTCAGTGCCAAAAAATGGCAAATATCCTTCTCAATTGCTTTGGCTCATTTCTTAAAACAGACCGGATATTCTCAACACTCTTGGTGCTTTTGCCAAAATAATGTGGATGGTTCGGCACAACACCATGTTCACCTGCAATAGCTCATACCTTTCCCAAAACAGGTCACTCATGTGTGAAAACTAAATTTCCTTCTCATTTAAACAGTCAGTGCCCCCAAAATGCTTCATCCCTTTAGCATTGTGTAAGCACTGCAAGTCAAAATGTTTAGATGTTTTGTAATTATAGCACAGGACCACTAAAATATCCTTCATGTCCACCTTATAGTCTTAGCCCAGTCCTTCATTGACAATAATTACTGTACTGTTTTGTCTAGCTAACAGAATACAATTGTGTATAAAACTGAGAAAAAGAAATACGATTTTAGGGTAAGAGTAGCCTCCAAAGTTTGACGTCACACATTGCACTCATACTGCCAAGGAAATGGTAACTTCTTTTTTTATTGTATTGTAATGATCAACCACACACAAAGTAACTTCCATATATCAGAGCAAAAAAAAAAAAAAAAAACTGTATACAGCATAATAAATTGTAACATAAACACACAAACAAAAAACTAGAGTGCTATAAATAAAGCTGGAGTTTCATAACAGTTCTTCACTGCCCGCTGTCCTCACCCTCCTGACCATCCACACGCTACAGTCTGTGTGGCCACTCATTCTCGTCCACATCACAGCGTATATTCTCTCTTGCGATGCATTGAGGGGAAGAAATGTTGTGAATGTCGCAACCATCCCCTACAATGATCAAATGTTCCAAGGATTCACCTACTGTATGGCTTTCTGTACTTAATCATTTGCAAAGATATAATTGGATCTTTGCAATTTGATGAAATGAATGAGAAATTTAATTCTGTTGTGAACAATCGCCAAGGGGTTTTAAGGTTTGTCCATGTTGTTTTGAGAATGTAATTTCTGTTTCAATAAATGAGCCAAACCAATGGACAAAAAACTGTAACTTAATATATTAAGATTTAGAATTTTTATATTGGACTAATGTTTGTATTTGCTGATCAATACCGTCAAAAGTTGCTCGCATTACTGTGGGCATGTGAGCTTTAACATCTGGAAACATTGTTACATAAATTCTCGATGATTGTCTCAAGTGGATGGAAAAGAAAAAAAAAAGGGTATATAGTTGCTTAATCATCGCAGTTTTTTTTGCGTTTCCAGTCATTGTTCAAATGTACTCAGGAGAAAAATACAGCCATTAATAAATGTTGTAAATAAATGTGGTAAAGGGATTTGCCACCTACACAAAGGTCATGAACAGTGTTGCCAACTATTTTCAATGAAAAGGTGCTAAGCTCTGCCTGAAAATATGCTACGTCAATTTGCATATTACTGACATCATCACGTCCAACTGTTTCTGTTTGTTTAATAGCCTATGGTTAATAAAGAATTATTAATATTTGCGCTACGCTTTACTTATGCATGTCAATTTAACTAAATGTATTGCTGTTTGAATACAGTATACCAGTATAGATGTGTAGTGAATTTGCAGTAATCTACCAGACATGATAAACTGAGACCAAGTTCCAAAACTGTCACTAAAATCTCTCTGATTGCGAACAAGAAAAGAATAAATGGTAAAATTAAATTGTTAAATTTAAAACAAAGGAGAAGCAGATTGGTTTGACTGTACAAGGGAAATACCTCACGATTGCGATGCTGAATCATTTCCCGTTGGGACGCAGAAGGGCGGCCTGTTTTCAGGCTGCAGGTGAGAGAGACTCCTGTTGGAGTACTGGGCCGCCTATCAGTGCTCTGAGGTGGGGGAGGGTCTGAAAGCATCACTCGCAGCTTGTAGTGAAGAGTAGGAACTGTACAATATGAACACATGAGAGTCTATAAAAATCTCCAGTAACACAAAAAATAAAAGTCGTTAGATTTGTTGCTAGTCGCTTTTGAAAATTTGTCGCTAAATCTGCGACAAATATAGGGTATGGGGGGGTATAAGAACTTGATAAATATAGTGACAAAGTCGCTAAGTTGGTTACACAGGTCATGAATATTTAATAAGGTAAGTAGCCTACTGAGTGTTTGATTGGTTGACTGTTGTTTCCTAGTGGAACATATAAAACAGATTAACAATTTCATTCTCTCCAATCTATTGAATGTGTCTACACAAATTATCAATATAAAAAAGCAAGAAATTAGGGGTAATAAAATGTTTTTTGATTATTTTTGATGAGCTGAAAACAAGTAATAAAAGTAATAAAAGTAGTCTGTTTCTATACTCTAGTTCTATTAGATTTGGAATCACACCATATTACAGCATCATTATATCCCAAATGTCCCATTAACTAGATAACTAACCTTGAGCAATAATTAAGCATGTCTGAAATGGCCTGCTCTCCATATTTCTCAGTTCTTGATTACAGTCATTAGAGAACAGGGATGAAATTGCGTTCCCTCTGTCAATAGTGCATAAATTTGCCCTCCCTTACATCGTCCTCCCACTCATGTGACTAAAGCTGTTCGATGAGTGGGATCCAACAAGACCTGAGCATCAAATAATAAAATAAAAAATACAAATTACATTTCAAAGTCAAACAAGTTCACGTTAGCGTTTTGTGCAAAGATAATATTGGTTGCCTATCCCACATAATTGTGGGGTGAAAAAAGTTTTACAGAGCTGTCACAAACCATTGATTTTAATCCATCACGGGCTGCTTTGCAGACAATTTTTGTACATTCAGAAAGAGAAGCAAACAAATACCCATACACAAAGTAAAAAAAAGAAAAACCAGACTGGTCAGATTCATATAGCTACACTCTGAAAAAGAAAGATTTTGAACTGCAATTAGCAGTTCCACAAAACCCTTTAAAAATCTTGTGAAATTAAAATAAAAAATTTCAGATGTTAGCATGAGTATGTCATTCTTAAATATATCTATACGGTGCTCCAAGACAGTGACGAAAATTGCGTTTACTGTAGAAGATATAAACATTCAAAACCTGCAGTCTGTCACTTTCACCTATCAATGATTTTTTGACCTCATACTTCAGGTTCTCATTAAATCTTCTCACCTAGTATCTGACATGTCCCGCCCCATTTTTATCTGCTTTTCATTTGATGCTCTTGGCTATTTTTTAAAAAAGGGAAGAGCTGCTATTTGTACTATCTAAATGTACTATAAATTTTTAAATAGTGTTACCTCAGCAGCCCTTTGTGCTTTGGTTCCAACAGATCTGTAACAAATGGTATTTGCAGTTACTGGCTTTTAAAAACTGTTATGGACAGAGATTCTTCGTTTACTGTGTGTTTTCACAACATCTAAAAACAAAACCAACACTGAGACCTTTTAAAAAATCCCATGCTCCTCATCTGAGGGTCAACTATTGCTGTAGCTACTGAGATCGTAGCCTGTTTCTCTTCATTTTGTATGTTTTGTGATTGTTTGTACTGTTCTCAGGTGTTGATGGAGGAGATGTTAAGGGTATCTGTATGTTTTTATGTTTTGCAGAGCAGGAACCTGCTGAAAAACAGCATTCATGCTGAGCCAGGCCCAATTATCTTTTAATCTTTTACTGTTTAAAAATGATAGATAAATAAATAAATGGGGTCTTCGTACCTTGCTTAAATGATAAGATGACTATAGGCAAATCTTGGGTATGTTAATCTTGATAACTGGCCTCTGGCTAATTTGGTTCTTCAAACAAGTTAGCGAATCAGATTAAACTGTCTGGATGAACTGATCTGAGATTGCTGCGTG
The DNA here is from genome assembly GCF_052040795.2 of Danio rerio. Classification (NCBI taxonomy): domain Eukaryota; kingdom Metazoa; phylum Chordata; class Actinopteri; order Cypriniformes; family Danionidae; genus Danio; species Danio rerio. The sequence goes on along the minus strand of NC_141041.1, from coordinate 30,235,289 downwards.
TGTTGTGAAGGACAGAGCCCCTCATCAATTGGCTGACAGCACAGCAGCGTAATGACATCGTCTGATTAATATTACAAAAATTATATAAAATTCGTAGCAAATGGTTTATTAAATTTGGTTTATACGCAATAACTTTCCACATTTGCTGGGGGCTGCAGGCTTTACACTTTCATGTGTCAAGAGTATTTAGCAATTTATTTAGTTTTACATTTAAAGCAGACTTTCTTTATTTTGATGGCCTATTTAAGTTTCTTAATCAGTGTAAGGAATTTAAATTTTAATTACATTTTTAAATTAAAATAAATTGTTGAAAAGCATTTTGATATTGGTAAAGGTGTCTGCAACTTTTGCGAAGCATCAAATCACCAACATATTATATGTCAAAATGTGTGCATGACTGCATAAATTGTTATTCCTTTCCTTGAAAAAATAGAATATTGGCCATATCCATTATCATACACAAACTGTACTAAAACTGGGTCAATATCTCATAAAAGTTTGCATTTGTATCTAAAAAGTCAATTTTAGTTAATGTTCTCTTTGAACCCATTGGGAAGAATGCCCCTGTGACAGTTTTAAGTGTAGATTGCATAACAGTTTTATTTATAAATTAAAAAAAACATAAAATTTATATATAAATTAAATTTTTGTTTTATTGTATACTATTTTCCCCAGTGTTTTTAAACTATAGGTTACTACTGTGAGAAAATGTCAGCATTCGGTACATACTTTCAGTATCACCTTTGCTTGAAAAGACCCAATCTAATCCTGTTTACATGAAATGAGCCTGCTCCCGAGCAGGTTTGAGCTACCAGATTTGTTGCTATGACAATAACTCTCGGATTAGTTTTAAAGAATGAAACAATTCGGGAGCATGTCAAATGGTCAATAACCAATATCCAGCTAATTGAGTAATCCATATACGAAGAACAAAACCCTGGCCTGTCTTCAGTTGAGATTACTTCAAACATTGAAAAAAAAATGCTCATTTCATTTCAAGTACTTTCCAGGACCTTTAACAACCTTGAAAACTTTTCATTCCACAAAAAGTTCATGTTTAGATAACATTTTCTTCAGATGATTAAACTGTTCTTCACACAAAGATATTTAACTCATCATAAGTTCTTTGTAAACCAAAACAAATCTTATTTTCCATCATTTAAAAATTGTATTTATTTTATTTATTTATTTTATGGAGACATCAATGCCAATAATGAACCTTTCATTTTAAGAGCACATACCCAAGGTAATACCCAAAAAGGACATTTAAAAAGAATCAAAGCTTGAAAAATGAAGAATACTTGTTTTGGCTGTATGACACTAGTGTGTTTACTCTTTGAAGAATCTCTACTACACAGTGACACAGAAATATATGATAATTCAGTCTTCAAAGTGAGTTGTGCTTCATGGCTTCAGGATGTCTCTTAATTGGGTTAGCTGCTAACTAATTTGTGCCGCTAACTTCACCCACCTGTCTTTTTGACTCCCTGTGGCACACGTGGACTAAAATATCAAACGATTCAGACGTCAATTTGTCACACTACCTCCTCAGTGCTTCTTCAAGTTGAGGGATGATTTTTATAGACCATGCAAAAATATTTGAATGCAGTTGTCATCATCACATGCCGTTTTGGGGGAAATTAATTGTGCCAAGGCTGTTTCTACTATTTTAACATTTGAATTACATCATGAAATAAATGTAAGGTAATATTTAAAAAAGTGAATTAATGTAATGCGGAATTTAATCTTAAATACATAGTCTTAAAGAGCATATTGTAGGTTAGATACCACCCCAGTGAGTCAATGTGCATAAAAGTAAAGTAGGAACTAGATTTTCTTTAAAATATATGTTAAAGTTTATTATTAAGCTTTTTGGAGTCATTTTTAGTCACAAAAGTGTTCATCCGCATCTGAAAATCACCAGATCTGAAGTAATGTCAGAATGAGCAGATCGCTCATGTAAACAGTATTAAGACAACTGATTGCTCTGTGCGTTTGCATGCCGAGATAAGATATTCACACAAATGACGGACCACATCCATACAATTATAATCCTGTGGACAGAACAGCCATCAGAAAAGAGTAATTGAGCTGTAATGTGAGAAGAACAGAGCAGGTTCTTGGTAAGAGACCAGTGTTAGCTTACAGACAGATATGTTGGCTAACTAATCTTATTAGGCAATAGCAAAGCTAGTATTGATCATCTATAAGTATAAATTATTAGAACAGAAACCAATGAGCATTTAAAAGAGTTATGCCACATTTTCACTATGTTTTAATTGTTGATAAGTGAATACAAAACACAAATAACATAGAACATCTGGAATAATGCAGAAACATGCAAACAATGTACTTGGAATTTTTTTATTATCAAAATGTTTTAGAGCTTTTTGTATTGAAATAAAAACAACATCAAATATTAAAACAATTAGGATAAGTTTTAAATATGTTTCTTTTTTTGTCAATTTCTTTTTGCTATGGGTATAAGATGATCCGTATTGGTACTTTGTTCTTAGACAGCCCCGCTACACAGCATATAGACAAGTAACCCTCATCTTTTGCGTATCCGAAAAATGATGCCATTTTAGCAACAATCCATAAAAATATACAATCACTGTAAACAGCACACGCCTGTCAGATAAGTCCCCAATGTGACATCACTGTGATTTTAGGATAAAAATTTGAACCCTTGCGCTTCCTAAAACATTTTAATGTGGTATTTTCTGGTATTATGCAGTATTTTCAGAATCTATCCTACCTTTTTATTGTTTTTTTTTTTACCTACAATTGCTCTTTAAATGAATGTAATCTTTTGTAGCAAATCCCAAAATGAACATGCATTATTAATATTTTACATCATAACCCTTACTGAAAAGCTGCATCAATTTCAAGTGCAATCATGTTTAAAAAGTGTTGTTTTATTGTGCTTATTTTGCGATCATTTTCATGTGATGACATCATCATAAAGGACATAATTCTAATATGATGAAATCTTTTCTATAAATCTAAACGTCCAATCACGTCATAATCACACATAAAATATGTGAAGAAATGTGAAATGTGGATTTGAAATCTTTTGATTTGAAACTCACATTATAGCCGTTGGCCAAATGTAGATGTGTGAAAACATGTTTCTCATACAAAATGCTCCAAACCCCCATTTCAAATGCGGTTCATGTGAGTTTCACATTTTGTTCCACATAAACTACATGTGACTTTAACATGCGGTTACAAATTGAGGAGCTGTTGAATTTTATTATTTACTAGTGCTCCACTATTATCACCCATAAAATACATACACTTCCTGACAGTAGTCTTGTCCTTTATCCAAGTTTTAGGAGCAACAAATACTAACTTGACTTCTAATTGATCATTTGGTATCAGAAGTGCCTTATATGAAATGCAAAGGCCTCTAGCTCATGCTTATTTTACCAAAATAAAATATAGTAATTTCTTGATTTTTTTTTTTATTATTTTATTAAGACAGTAATGTCTGACTTTGCTTAGAAAAAAGTCTTGTCACTTAACAGAAATAATGTGCAGCATAGAATATAAAATCATGGTGGAGTGGAAAAACAATTAATATTGTGTTTGACTCCCATGAGCTTGGTTGACTGCATCCATACATCTCGCCAATGAATCAAATAACTTATTGATAAAGTCATCTGGAATTGCAAAGAAAGCGTTATTGCAGGACTCCCAGAGTTCATAAAGACTTTTTGGATTTATCCTCAATGCCTCCTCCATTTTACCCTAGATTTGCTCAATAATGTTAATACTGGTGACTGGGCTGGCCAATCCTGGAGCACCTTGACCTCCTTTGCTTTGATATGGCTGAAGTATGAGAAGGAGCGGTATCTTGCTGAAGACTTTGCCCTCTCCTGTGGTTTGTAATGTAATGGGCAGCACAAATGTCTTGATACCTCAGGCTGTTGATGTTGCCATCCACTCTGCAGATCTCTCACACGCCCACATACTGAATGTAACCCCAAACCATGATTTTTCCTTCACCAAACTTTACTGTTTTCTGTGAGAATCTTGGGGTCATGCTGGTTCCAAAAGGTCTTCTGCAGTATTTGTGATGATTGTGGTGTTTTTCAACAGATTTTTCATCTGAAAAATCGACCTTCTGCCACTTTTCCAAATTATCAAGTAGAAGTCAAGTTATTGTTTGATGCTTTTACAATTCGGATCAATGACAAGACGTTTGTCAGGTAGTGTAGTATTATCTGCTTGAATTTTAATGGGGCTTCTCTGAATACGAAGCTAGCACATGTAATTCCCTTTTCTTTAGTCACCATTTAGCACTCCACTTGCTGTTGGTGAAGCCCCTATGGATTGAATTGAACATTAACTGTGCTTGCGAACAGTGCGGTGGCGTATAGCCTGCCAATGTAAGGCTAAATATGGATTAAGGGAACGGGCAGCACAGGAACCCATTACTCATTCAGTCATGTCTGGAAATGTAGCTGAGCGACACCATGTCTCCTGACACACAAAACACAGGGAGCCCCTCTCCATCTGTGAGTGCTGCTGTAACACTTCTAAAAGAAAATGTGGAAAGCCAGAACGCTGTCTCCTGGGTTATTTGTCTTTTCTCCCCCGTCAAATATAGCATTTGGATGCTTTTTGGCAGCTTTTGGACTTCGTCTTTCCATCTCTTTTGCGTGATCTTTTTGGCTGTCGAGAGCATCGCTGTCCTCTTTTTAGTTCTCACTTCTCCGTGGACAGATTTTCTGAGGGCTGGTGATGAAGATGTGTCATGCTGTCAGCAGATGTTCCCTTTCCTGTTATGATTCCACTATTTCTGACTTTCTAGCATTGGCTTGACGTGAGGGATGAAGCGCTGAGTCGGCTCCAGGAAGTTTCTGCCTGAGGACCCGCTGAACTTCTTAAGCTTGAAATTTTTAAATACTTATACTGAATGCTAATCGTGTACAATTTGCATGTTCCAGAAGCCCAATCTGTCAAAGCACTTCATGTATTTTGAATATTTAGCTCACTACAGGAGCTAATGGGCTTGTACTTCCTTTAAGTATTTGATAATGTAATACTTTTTCTTTATGTTTGTGAAACTTGTGCTGAAGTGTTTAGCTCTGTTGTCTCACATCAAGAAGATCGCTAATTTAAGCCCTGGCAGGGGCAGTTGGAATTTCTGTGTGGAGTTTGCATGTTCTCGCGTGGATTTTCTCTGGGTGCTCTGGTTTCCCCCACAGTCCAAAGTCATGTGCTATGTAGGTGAAGTAAATAAACTAAATCGGCTGTACTGTATGAGCTTGTGTGTGTGTGTGTGTGTGTGTGTGTGAATGAGTGTGTATGGATGCTTCCCAGTAAAGGGGTTGTAGCTGGTAGTGCATCCACTGCGTAAAACATATGCTGGAATAGTTAGCGGCTCATTCCACTGTGGTGGCCCCTGATAAATAAGGGACTAAGCTGAAGGAAAATGAAAGCATGAACTTGTGCTGAATTTAAAATTGCACGCTAGCATACTGCTCTGATCAATGTTTTTCCAAACATTCGAAAACATGAATATGTAATATAACCCAGTTTTTGTACCGTTACTGACATGAGTGACCCAGGAGCTGTAGCATTTCAAACTGAAATGAAAAGTAAATAAATACCCATAAAACTTTACAGAGAATTTCTATTAAGACACATGTTCAAAAATGGCTGATAACTTATTACCTTCTTTTATAGCATAATTCTTGTGACAAATCCTTACATGCATGCTGACTTTATACCCTAAAATGTCAGTAAATTTCACTTTGTTAAACTACAGAGTATTTAATTTTAACCTCAGAAGTTGTCTATTTGTTGCACACATACACACAAAGGGCCCTATCATACACCCAGCGAAATAAGGCGCAAAACGTGTTTGGTTGCTATTTTCAGATCAGCGCAACAATAATTTTCATGTTTTGCACCACGTTGTTTAAATAGCATATCCATTTGCGACACTTTGTGGACTCATGGGCGTGCTGGTCTAAAAAGTAGGTGTGTTAAGGCACATTGTTGGCATTTTGCTATTTTGAAGAACTGAAATCGACCAGTGACCAACTAAATGCTGGTCAGTGCAGAGCGCATTAGTTATGTGCCTACGCAGGTTTCTTTTTTTTTTTTTTAATAAAAACATGTTTAGATTTAACAATGTTATGTTTAGAAACCTGTCAGGTTTTGAAGACCTATATGGGCCTTCATATAAGACCACCACTTTGGATAAAAATCTCCTTCTTCTGTAAATCAAAAGTTTTCTCTATTTTCTCAAAGAGTTATTGTGTGGCGCTTTGATGTTGTACTGCTTTTACCTTGTTTTTACTTTACCAGTCAAGACTGGACAAAACACAGTGCAAGGCTAGCAGGTCGACTTCGTAGTTATTTTTTCCCCCCATGTTGGAGCGTTAAGAGCTCCACTGGGCTCTCAGTGTTTTGCATGTGTGGCACTTTCTTGCTGTAGAAATGCTTTCCCTGACACTTTCTCGATTACGAATCCTTACATTTCACCTGAAGGAGAAATGCACACACATCAGCTTTGGACAGGCTCTGAAATCCTGTTAGTCAGCTGAGCATTCGTGATCTGTAGAGAATATAGAGCACATAGTAGATGATGTACAAACAGGGAAAGTGGAGGAGCAAGAGGTTAAAAACCGCTGGTGATTCAGAACTGGAAGCTCCGTCACTCATGTAAACAGGAATGGACATCAGATAAAAGAAACTTTACAATCAGTTTAGTGCTGTCATATGCTGTGTGCCATTTAAACTGCAGTGAGTTGTTGGTAGTACCTTAAATAAAATGTGTAAATAAAGGTTCTAATGTATAGGATGGAAAATATCCATTTGTTTTTTTTCCTATAGATTCTTCTGTTATTTATATTTGTTCTAATATCTAAGATCCCTTATTAGGGTTAGGCGATGTCGACCAATTTGGCATTGTACGATGTATATTGTGAAACATTTCAATGGACGATGGCATCCTCATTGTAGGCAGCAGTGAATTAATTACATATGAAAAATTAATTAGTATTTAACTAAATTAATTATTTGTAGCCTACTGCTTCAACTACCTGACCCGCATGGTCTTTGTTTTACCCATAAGTAATCAAATCAGAAATAAATAAAGATAAGTTGCACACAAATTATCACCTGTCAATCACTTTTTTCTGCAGGACTCTGGAATGAATAGGCAAAGTGATCTGTGTTGTTATAATGGCGTTGACAAACACGGTTGTTAAAACAGGTGCACAAGCAGCAGGAACCAACCAACAGCATCTGAGGTTTTTGATAAAATCACAAAGTACATGCGTGAAAGTAGGGCTGCAGCGATCCCGATACTTGGATTAGATATCAGTTCGATATCGCATATTTTTGCTGGATTGGGTATTGAACAGCTGGTACAGATCCAAATCCGATCTTGAGTCTCACTCGCGACAAATTTAGGCAAGGAAATGATGCCTTTAGATGGTTTAGTTTATAGTCTGCTTCAAACCTGCAGGAGAATATCAGGCTTTGCTAAAAGGCTGGTTATTTTACCAGCGATCAGGGTCTATAATGGTAACCTATTACAGATATCAAGAAAAAATTTTAATATTAAAAAAAAGAAACATAAGCTGGACCACAACAGATCATATCAATGTCATCAAGGAATGCTCAAATAATGTAGCAAATATCATGTTTTAGTTAGATTGTGACGTCTGTCATGTATAGTAGGTCTATGGTTCTGTTATTTTTACTGAATAAGATATATTATTTGAGTTTAGCACCAGAACAATAGAAACTATGTAAAAATAAATAAATAAATGGCACAGTATCGGGATCGGATCTATATGGTTGATACTCAGAGTTTTGATATCGGGATCAAATCTGCTCCAAAACATGGTATTGGTGCATTCTTACATGAAAGCGAAAGATAGTGTACTGACGCTGTGACACGTTACCTGATAGATTCAAAAGACAGAAGAGTCGTTAGATAGAGACAAGATTAAATAAATATCACATTTAACAACTATAGTAAGACCGATCCAGCACTACATCCTTGATAAACTGTCCCATGAGCACTGCTCTCTAGGGTTTTGTGCTCAAAGCCCCCTATTGATTGCCTAGAGCTCAGATGTGCACATATACTGCTGAAGTGCATGCCAGAGTGTGTGTATGTGTGTGTGGGGTGACATGATGTGCGTTTTTAGTGGAATACTGTGGATGGAGAGCTGTTCAGAAATGCTAGGTAAAACACAGTGTGGATGTGGCTCTTTTTCATTCTAAAATGCCATTTTAAAACTAAGACGTATTAGTGTAAACAGGGCCTAAGTGTGTTTTTTTTCGTGAGCGAGTTTCTGCTGCGACAGGGGCGGGGCGGAGAATTGCGATGGCGGCTCAGGATCATGATGTCTTCCTGTCATTGGATAGATCTGCATTTTTTTTCAATGTTGAAATGTTTCTTATGTTTATTTCAACACAGGCTCATTGTGGAGATTATGAATTATGTAGCCAGAAAAAACTTTTGTCTTAAAAATGAATGCTACGGGGTTAGGACTCCGCAGATGGCTTTTCTTCCTTTTTGGGCTAACATCTTACAGCTTACCTCTGTATGGTTGGTTTTTCCAGTGTTACCAGTTTGCCTAGTAGTAGAGTTAACCTCGATGATGGGGTTAGAGTCCAGTGAAAAACAGTTCCAGAATGGTCCAAGAAGAGGAAGCATGAGAGAAATTTTAGATCAGCAAAAAGTGAAACTCTGCTGCCTCTGGTGGTTTTGTAAAAACAAAAACTGCGAGCACACGTACCTCCAGTTGTGTATTCTGCTGTCCCCAGAAATGCAGACTTGGGTATATTTGTATTATTTTATAGCAGTGTTAGCAGTGTCAATGCCTAAGCTGCTATTATTTAATTTCAATTACTCAGAACTGTTTTAATAGTTTTGATTTAGTGCTTAAAACCTTTTCGATGTAATTTACATTTATGTAGATGAATTAGAATTTAGAATTTCAATACTGACCATTTATAAGCTATTTACACAGCGCATGGCCTTCCAACTGCAACCCATCACTGGGAAACACCCATACATTCTCATTCACACACATACACTACGGACAATCTAGCTTACCCAATTCACCTATAGCACATATCTGTGGGGGAAACCGGAGCAGCCGGAGGAAATTTACGCGAACACTGGGAGAACATGCAAACTCTACACAGAAATGCCAACTGACCCAGCAGGGGCTCGAACCAGCAACCTTCTTGCTGTGAGGCGACAGCGCTACCCATTGTGCCACCGCACCGCCCTTCAGCAATTGGCATAACATAAAAATAATGACATTACCAATACATCAGTCAGAATTTGACTATATAATCATCCATATTGTGAAGACTCATAAAGAGAAATCTGAAAGTGTTGTGATCTTTAGTGTCATAGAATGAATAAAGTAAAAAATTACAATCATTGACCTTTGAAGAAGACCTTTAATTCCTCAATGTTATACCCAATATGCAATAATAAAAAGATTCACTGGAGTCAGATATTTGTATTTTCTCAAAACAGAATAACAACAGAATCTCTCATTTTAAAATGTAATCTGTTTTATGGCTTGAGTTTGAAATGAATGTTTGCCTGCTGTTTGGCACTGCGCTAAAGGGAGATATTAGATTAAATCAAGCAGAACATGATAACGACCTTCACACTATTCTCGCTTCATTTTTACCTTTGAATATTTTTGTAATTGAAGCTTCCTTTGTAGTCGCACTTGCTGTTTAAACAGGACTATGATGTTGGTCACACTAGGGAATGTAAATGGCAGCATTTGCAAGTCAGATCCGTATATTTGAATTTTGCATATTAATAAAGAAACAAGGTGTTTGTGAGAGCTAGACGGTCATTTTGGAGGAGATTATTATTTATTTATTTTGTTTATTTTTTGTGTGTGTGGATAATCAGCCATCATAAAAAAATGACAGAGAATAAGCTGGCTTCCATTATGTTCAGAATCGTTTGCCAATGAATTAGAGTGCTTTAATAGATTATTACTTTGTTTGTAACCCTTCAAGTACCTCAGTCATTGTAAATTTTATTTATTCTGCTGAAAAGAGCTGAAATGTTGCACACATTAGTCTATATGGGTTGTAATTTCACAAAAGAGCCAACACAATCTCACAGCAATTCGTAACCTTTGATTTAGTGGCTAATTCGTATGAATTCATACGATCAAATTCTTACAATTTAGTACAATTTGCTCATCCCCAATGACGGTTGGGTTTAGGGGTGGGGATGGGTGCCACGTCTCCTTTTTAAAAACGTACAATTTCGTACAACTGAACTCCTACAAATTTATACGAATTAGCCACTAAACTGGCAACGCAAAATACAACGCAAAGTACTCACGTTTTCTCGTAAGATTAGGCTAAAATAGCTTCTGATGGATAAATACACCAAAAGATAAGGACACAATTTACTTCTTTATTCCATCTGATGGCATTAAAGGGTCAGGTCATACAGAAATCAAAATGATGTCATTATTTGGACTTTTTTCCCTTAATAAATACAGAGCTATGATGTTTTTTTGCTTTCGTACTACATATATTTTAATGCAATCTAATGTACTTGAAGGGTGCACTTGGACATTGAAATATCCAAGTATTGATTTGGAACTTGTACTAGGCATCAGGGGCACAAAATCTTTTTTTTTTTTTTCCAAACCCATAAGAAACATATTAATCTTCTGAGCACACATTTATTGATCTATTTGTAAGCCGTTCTGACAGATCTATTTAAAAGGCTGTTTACCCAACCACTTAAAGTTTTCATAAACAAATTAAAAAAACATCCACATGATTCAAGCTTAAATGTGCTGAATCAACCTTACAAAATTATAATATTGCATACATTACACGTTGCTTTTATATTTTCACATTTCCCCCTTTCATATTTTCCCACACAGACAGAGAGTGTTTTTGGTCCCTGCAGATATTTTCCCTGATGTTTGTACTATATTTTATTATTATAAACTTATTAATGGTAGATGACGCTCTGTTTAGCACAAATAAAGAGAGAAAATACAAACATTTGACCACAAGGCTTTTGAGTTGTGAGTGTGGTGCAGTAATTACTTCAAAATTAGCTGACAATCACCCTGCCCACTCATTCACATAAAACCAACATGTTTGAGAGGTTGCATGTTAAGGAGTTGACAATGGGTAACACTGTTGAGCTAAGAAATGCTGAGAAACTTCTCTTATTTACCGATCAGTGTTGAATGTGGCTTTGGAACAGTCTAAAATACAGATAAAATAAAAAAAAAAATAATAATACAAGATAAAATATATGATGTTGTGCTTAGCGTCAAGTGTTTGGGTTCAAAACTGGTGAAGAAGAGTTCCACAAAACAGATAAAAACAATGTAAAATCAAGGTAAAACTATTGTTGCAATGCACTAATCTCTTATGATAGCTTCAGAAATGCTGTTGGTTGGGTTTAGGAAAAAGTTCAGGTCAATGGATCACTGGCCTAGCTGACCTGTACATTAAGTTCTGCCTTTTTGTGAAATTGACTTGTATCTGTAATGTACAAATAATGTACTTTAAGTAACAGTTCAGATTTGTAAAAAAGTAGACAGTGACCTGTAGTGGATTTTTTTTATCTAATATGTGCAAACAACGTTGTATTTTACGTTTTGCAAAAATGTAGGCTGAGACACTTACTTCCAAATAGATATTAAGAGATTTTTTTAAGTGAATGACCTATAAAAATGAACATAATCATTATTAGATGTAAAAATGATCAGTTTTAGTTTTCAAAAATGTCCTCATCAAACCTTTTATTCTGAAAATTCCTAACAATTATTTTTAATTACTTGACTTGTTAAGATCAGAGATCTCATCTCCTGGTTCTGTTTCCTCAAAAAGGGACTCCTGGCTCTCTCTCATGGGTCGACATTGATGAAGATGAAAAGACTCATGGTGTGATATTCATAATGAAGGATGGTAAACAGCTCAGCTGGGTGATTATTATTACAGAAACTCTCATTACACGTATGGTCACAAGAAAACATTTACACTATATTAGTGACTGGAGAGCTCTAAAAAACAACTCATTAAGATTTACTAGACAAAAAGAGCTGATTCATCACTATGGCGGCTTTGTCCATTTTGCATTTAAATCTCTAAAGCCTGAAGTTTGCCAAACTAACTTTGTGTATGTGTGTCAGGGCTGTAACCTCCATAGAAAGTGACAGCAGCAGATCCCTTCCCTAATTAATGGATACACTATCCACCCTAAAATCTGAGATTATTTTACTTTATTATGTGGTTCCTGGTTATTAAGATGATGAAATAGTTTTATTTAACATTTTTAGACTGAGCTGTGTGTGTGTGTTAAAATGTTTGAGCGACAATCAAATAAAATAATTCCAGTGTAAGTTTAACATGATTAGCAGAACATTTAATATATGACAACTTTCATGACAGAACTGTTGAAATGGCTGACAACACTATCAAGTGACTACTCAAATTCTTTCCTCAAATTAAATTGTAGACTGACATGGAAAATATTATATCATTTACACATTCATAATACCTAGAATGGTGAACCAAGGAAAAGTTGTCTTTGAAATTTTAGGCATATAAATCACAGTGAATGTTCGAGTATTTTTGCAAACTTGCAAAGATCATTAACACAGTTTGTAAGACCATATTGCACCCCTAGAAGCAGCTTGTGGAACTTTATAAACCAGACCAGTCAGAAAGCCTCACAGATAGTTCATAACTCCACTCATCCTCTTTATTATGAAGTTGAAAAGCTTCCTTCTATCAATAGAGTACCCACGGCAAAAACAATTTTTTTTAAGAAATCTTTTATACATTTATTGAACAAATGATCATAAAGTAGTTTGTATATTATTCTGTAACACTGTGAATTTATTTGTGGTTTGATAAGCCCGGGTTTTGTGTTGGTAATCTGTGGTGTAGAAAGCTTTGTGTTTGTGTTTTGTATTTGTGTTGTTTGGGGGTGTTTTTAGTAACTTTTTGTGAGACCAAAAACGAATTTGGTAGACAATAAAGACATGTAATCTAATCTAATCTAATCAATTCATTCATTCATTTTCTTGTCGGCTTAGTCCCTTTATTAATCTAGGGTCGCCACAGCGGAATGAACCGCCAACTTATCCAGCACGTTTTTATGCAGCAGATGTCCTTCCAGCCGCAACCCATCTCTGGGAAACATCCAAACACACACACAAACACACTCATACACTACTGACAATTTAGCCTACCCAATTCGCCTGTACTGCATGTCTTTGGACTGTGGGGGAAACCGGAGCACCAGGAGGAAACCTATGTGAATGCAGGGAAAACATCCAAACTCCACACAGAAACGCCAACTGAGCCGAGGTTCGAACCAGCAACCCAGCGACCTTCTTGCTGTAAAGGAAATCTAATCTTTATATTTAAAAAAAAAAAAGTTCCCCTCCTAATTCTAGTTCAGAAACAAGTATTTAATTTAATTTAATTTAATTTAATTTAATTTAATTTAATTTAATTTAATTTAATTTAATTTAATTTAATTTAATTTAATTCAATGACTGTTATTTATAATTGTTTCACTTAAAGGGCCATGCACATTTATCAACTGATGTTGTTTGTATGCAAAAATGTTTTTTTAGGGCATCAAAAATGATTTGCATTGATCCCCATTCACTTGCATGCAGTAGCTAAAATTCTGTAATGTTTTACCTTTGTCTTTAGTCATATACAGTATCAGACGCTTCTGTCCAAAGGCATTTGCAATGAGGATGTTTTTTTCTACAAAGCCTTTATATCTGTTTAGCTGAAGAAATAAATAAGCCTTATGTAATATTTGAAAGGCCCTAGGGTGAGAAATAATCAGGAAATTCACATTTTATGTCAATTGTTATGATGTTATGAAGTTTTATTATTTTGAAATTAATATACTGAACTCATTGATTCACCAGATAAAAAGGTGAAAATATTTATACACTTTTACACACCTAGAATGCATTTGTCAGTGAATGATTTGGTTAAGAAAGCAAAATGGCTGATTTACATAAAGTATACATTACATTACTCAAGTATGTAGCATAATTGTGTAATTATATTCACATTTCATGCTAATATGACATTTATTTTATCAAACAAATGTATACACTGTGAACACTGAAGTATACTCCTGAAGTTATGTACAAATATAAAGGGTTTCTTTTTTTGTGACAGTGACATGATTCACTTTCAGCAAGTAATCCAGACAGGACTGCGCTGAGCATCAAAATATGGCACTTTGCTGTGTCTCCTTCATTTAGCCAACTTTAGAAATAGCTATGTTCCATTGGCATGCTTGTACCTGCAGATGGGAAAAGACGGAAGCAGAAGCGAGACATGTCCCAGCCCAAATTGAAACTGCTATCCAAGTTCTGAATAGTGCTATTAGTGATAATGACATAATTATTGGCTCTAGTTGGTAAAACAGATACCTTTGTGAACACACACTGTGAACAAATTATCACCCTTCCTACACATCTTTAAAAATGTATAAGAGTCTCAGGCTGCAAGGCCGGCGACTTGAGAAATTCAGTTCCTTTTTAACACATCTTATAGTCTGTGATGTAAGAGCTGATTCTGACAAAATACCAGGAGTGGATGTCTTATTACTTTCATATATCTTTTAATATTCATTAAAGGTGAGATAGTATGCCCCCATTTTATAAGGTGCCAAATAAATCTGGTATCCCAGTGTGTCTGTAAAGTTTCAGCTTAAAATAGCTCACAGATCATTTATATTGTCAAATTGACCGTATTTGCATGTAAAAAAAAATAGTTACTTCTGCATGTTACTTTAAATGAGCTGCTGTTCTAAAACAACTATTCTGACACTCCAGAAACATCAGAGTCAGACAATGCAGAGTAAAGCCCCAGTCAGATTACACCATTCATTTTTTTGATTTTGCCACTGTTTGTGTCGTGGGGATCTGTAAATGAAAAATCTGCCTCAGACAAGATTCAATTGTTTCTTAGTGTGCCATAGTGCATGATAACCAATGTCATGTCTATGACGCTTTATAATGTCGACTACCCGAGGCACTTCTGCATCCTGGTTAGTGAGTACTTGAATTACCATGTAAAATAACAAATCACCCATTATGTTCTCATTCAAAATACAGTATCTTCTGAAAGTGTGATTGTCATTTTAATTTTAATTAATGTGTTTGTAAGCGAGTCAGAGATTTTCTAAACTATATGGAGATGGAAATCTGTGTGTTACTCACTATTGAAAAAAAGTGCAATCGTCACTGGTCAGCTTTCACAGATGACAGACTAAAAACCATTAGGGTAAAATCTACAGTTGAAGTCAGAATTATTAGCCCCTCTTTGATTTTTTTTCTGTTTTAAATATTTTACAAATGATGTTAACAGAAAAAAGCTAGAACATTTACACAGTATGTCTGATAATTGTTACGATAACCAGCGATCATTCACTGGAGATCGCTGGTTTCCTCTTCATCATTAACTTCACTTCCGCATTCCCCAGGACTACATTTTCATACATGCACTTCTCCCAATCACGCACGCCTGGTCACTCATCTTCCTGATTACATCACCAGTTGAAACCTGTCACAGACTGAGATTACACACAGTATTTAAGCAGCACACACACTCATTCACATTGCCGAGTCTTGTTTACTGTTAAGTGACATTTCAACGCGTTTCTTCCTGTCTTGTTTCTCCGTGTCTGAACCCAGCTTTGTCTCCTAGTTATCCTGTTTAGCCGCCAGCCTTTCGACCTTTTGCCTGTACCTCGATTACGACTCTGGATTTGCCCTCACATACCTGTTCTTACCTGTATTGACCATTGCTTGCCTGACTGTGATTAAAACCTGCATATTGGATCCTACCTTCTGTTGTTGGTGTCACTCCCCGGCGTTACAGTAGACTCGGCCACACCATGGATCCAGCGGGTATTGCAATCATGCGTCTGCGTCAGGAAGCACGGTCCATAGAAGAGTATGTGGAGGATTTCATCAATCTGGCACATTTGACAACATTGAGTGAGTTATGTCTCATGATCTTTTTTCATGGAGGACTGTCTGAGCCATTGTACTCGACAATGAGATTGCACGAACCCAATGAGACATTAGAACATTATATTGATTTGGCCTTAAGAATGTCTGGGTCCCCCTTCACTGTAGGAGAGGTGGAGGACACCCCTAAATCTTTTTTGGGGGGGGGCAAAGGACAGCAAGACCCGCCAGCTGCGGGGCTTGCAATCCCCTCTACTGACAATATTATGCTTGCATCTCCAGTACTCCTGTCCCCTGTTCACCTGCCTAGACCTCAGCCAGCTCACAAGATGGCTGTCTCCAGTTCCCCATGTCACAAGATGGCTGCCTCCAGTCTGCCATTTCACAAAATGGCCGCCAACAGTCCAGCTTACAAGATGGCTGCATTCGGTCTTCCAGCTAACAAGATGGCTAACACCAGTTCTCCATGTCACAAAATGGCCGCCAACAGTCCAGCTTACAAGATGGCCGACTCCAGTCCTCCAGCTCACAAGATGGCCGACTCCAGTCCTCCAGCTCACAAGATGGCCGACTCCAGTCCTCCAGCTCACAAGATGGCCGACTCAAGTCCTCCAGCTCACAAGATGGCCGACTCCAGTCCTCCAGCTCACAAGATGGCCGACTCCAGTCCTCCAGCTCACAAGATGGCCGACTCCAGTCCTCCAGCTCACAAGATGGCCGACTCCAGTCCTCCAGCTCACAAGATGGCCGACTCCAGTCCTCCAGCTCACAAGATGGCCGACTCAAGTCCTCCAGCTCACAAGATGGCCGACTCCAGTCCTCCAGCTCACAATGTGGTCACAACCAGCCCTCCAACTCACAATGTGGTAAACGCCAATCTGCCACCAGCTCACAAGATGGCTTCTTGTTCCGAGTCCGTTCCTGTCCTTGTTCCTGTTCTAGTTCCTGAAATACCATCACCTGAGCCACCAGAATGGCCACCACCACTTGAGTTACAAGAGCTGTTGCCACCACCAGAGCTGTTACTGCCAGAGCTGCCACCGCCACCTCCAGAGCTGCCACCGCCACCTCAAGAGCTGCCGCTGCCAGACCCTCCAGAGCTGCCAGACCCTCCAGAGCTGCCAGACCCTCCAGAGCTGCCAGACCCGCCAGAGCTGCCAGACCCGCCAGAGCTGCCAGACCCGCCAGAGCTGCCAGACCCGCCAGAGCTGCCAGACCCGCCAGAGCTGCCAGACCCGCCAGAGCTGCCAGACCCGCCAGAGCTGCCAGACCCGCCAGAGCTGCCAGACCCGCCAGAGCTGCCAGATCCTCCAGCGCTGCCAGATCCTCCAGCGCTGCCAGATCCTCCAGCGCTGCCAGACCGTCCAGCGCTGCCAGACCCGCCAGAGCTGCCAGACCCGCCAGAGCTGCCAGACCCGCCAGAGCTGCCAGACCCGCCAGAGCTGCCAGATCCTCCAGCGCTGCCAGATCCTCCAGCGCTGCCAGATCCTCCAGCGCTGCCAGACCGTCCAGCGCTGCCAGATCCTCCAGCGCTGCCAGATCCTCTAGAGCTGCCAGAGTCTACGCCGCAGCCAGAGTCTACGCCGCAGCCAGAGTCTACGCCGCAGCCAGAGTCTACGCCGCAGCCAGAGTCTACGCCGCAGCCAGAGTCTACGCCGCAGCCAGAGTCTACGCCGCAGCCAGAGTCTACGCCGCAGCCAGAGTCTACGCCGCAGCCAGAGTCTACGCCGCAGCCAGAGTCTACGCCGCAGCCAGAGTCTACGCCGCAGCCAGAGTCTACGCCGCAGCCAGAGTCTACACCACAGCCAGCGCCACAGCTGGACACGCAGCCAGAGTCGACGCCGCCTCCTGAGCTTCCTGAATGGCCGCCGCCTCCTGAGCTTCCTGAATGGCCGCCGCCTCCTGAGCTTCCTGAATGGCCGCCGCCTCCTGAGCTTCCTGAATGGCCGTCGCCTCCTGAGCTTCCTGAATGGCCGCCGCCTCCTGAGCTTCCTGAATGGCCGCCGCCTCCTGAGCTTCCTGAATGGCCGCCGCCTCCTGAGCTTCCTGAATGGCCGCCGCCTCCTGAGCTTCCTGAATGGCCGCCGCCTCCTGAGCTTCCTGAATGGCCGCCGCCTCCTGAGCTTCCTGAATGGCCGCCGCCTCCTGAGCTTCCTGAATGGCCGCCGCCTCCTGAGCTTCCTGAACGGCTGCCGCCGCTTGAACTCCCTGAACGGCCGCCGCAGCCTGAACTCCCTGAACGGCCGCCGCCGCCTGAACTCCCTGAACGGCCGCCGCCGCCTGAACTCCCTGAACGGCCACCGCCTCCTAAGCTTCCTCAATGGTCGCAGCCTCATGATCCAGGGCCACTGCAGCTCCACGCTCCAGGCCCTCCGCAGCTCCACGCTCCAGGCCCTCCGCAGCTCCACGCTCCAGGCCCTCCGCAGCTCCACGCTCCAGGCCCTCCGCAGCTCCACGCTCCAGGCCCTCCGCAGCTCCACGCTCCAGGCCCTCCGCAGCTCCACGCTCCAGGCCCTCCGCAGCTCCACGCTCCAGGCCCTCCGCAGCGCCACGCTCCAGGCCCTCCGCAGCTCCACGCTCCAGGCCCTCCGCAGCTCCACGCTCCAGGCCCTCCGCAGCTCCACGCTCCAGGCCCTCCGCAGCTCCACGCTCCGGGTCCTCCGCAGCTCCACGCTCCAGGCCCTCCGCAGCTCCACGCTCCAGGCCCTCCGCAGCTCCACGCTCCAGGCCCTCCGCAGCTCCACGCTCCAGGCCCTCCGCAGCTCCATGCTCCAGTCCTGCCCCCGCTGCATGGTCCTGGCCCTCCATCCCTCCCCCTGTTCCGCCTCCGCTCCACCTCCCGCCTGAACTGTATTTGGAGTGTCTGGAAGCCGCTCTTTAGAGGGGGGGCTATGTTACGATAACCAGCGATCATTCACTGGAGATCGCTGGTTTCCTCTTCATCATTAACTTCACTTCCGCATTCCCCAGGACTACATTTTCATACATGCACTTCTCCCAATCACGCACGCCTGGTCACTCATCTTCCTGATTACATCACCAGTTGAAACCTGTCACAGACTGAGATTACACACAGTATTTAAGCAGCACACACACTCATTCACATTGCCGAGTCTTGTTTACTGTTAAGTGACATTTCAACGCGTTTCTTCCTGTCTTGTTTCTCCGTGTCTGAACCCAGCTTTGTCTCCTAGTTATCCTGTTTAGCCGCCAGCCTTTCGACCTTTTGCCTGTACCTCGATTACGACTCTGGATTTGCCCTCACATACCTGTTCTTACCTGTATTGACCATTGCTTGCCTGACTGTGATTAAAACCTGCATATTGGATCCTACCTTCTGTTGTTGGTGTCACTCCCCGGCGTTACAATAATATTTCTTCTTCTGGAGAAAGTCTTATTTGTTTTATTTCAACCTAATTAATCCTAGTTAAGCCTTTAAATGTCACTTTAAGCTGTATAGAAGTGTCTTTAAAATATCTAGTCAAATATTATTTACTGTCATCATGACAAAGATAAAATAAATCAGTTATTGGAAATGAGTTTTTAAAACTATTATGTTTAGGAATGTGCTGTAAAAATCTTCTCTTCGTTAAACAAATATTTGGAAAAAAATAAACAGGGGGGCTAAAAATTCAGGGAGCTAACAATTCTTCAGCTGTACAATTGATTCACCATGAGTGTGGTGTTTAGTGTAAAACACGTTGAAGATTATCGAACAGGCTTTCAATTGAATAAAAAACAAGTTATTTTCTTACATAAGTTGTTTATTCCATTTAGTGCACTTGAAAAAAGCTTTTGTTCATCCGATTAAAAACATTTAGGGTAATGGTTCACATCTAAATTTTATCACTTGACCCAATAAAAAATAAATAACTTGCGTCAAACAATATTTTCTATCTTCATGGGAACAATTTTATATAACTTGGTACACAGCATATGTGTCTTGTTGAAGTCAAATAATTAAATTTCTCTTTTTTTTCTAAACAAAAAAGATATAGCTCTAATCAAAACAACAATTCCATATTATATTCATTCATTCATTCTTTCACTCATTCATTCATTCATTCATTTTCTTTTCAGCTTAGTCTCTTTATTAATCTGGGGTCGCCACAGCGGAATGAACCGCCAGCTTATCCAGCATGTTTTTAAGCAGCGGATGCCCTTCCAGCTGCAACCTATCTCTGGGAAACATCCACACACACTCATACATTACAGACAATTTAGCCTGCTATTCACCTGTACCGCATGTCTTTGGACTGTGGGGAAAATCGGAGCACCTGGAGGAAACCCACGCGAACGCAGGGAAAACATGCAAATTCTACACAGAAACATCAACTGATTTAGCCAAGGCTCGAACCAGTGACGTTCTTGCTGTGAGGTGACAGCACTACCTACTGCACCACTGCGGCGCCCCATGTTCATTCATCCAGTTAAAAAAAAATAGGGTAGTGGTTTCACATCCAAGTTTGACCACTTGAGCCAATTAAAAATAAATCATTTGACTTAATATTTTGTCCACAAAGCTAAAAAGCATATTGTAATGATTGCTGTACATGGACAGCTGGAGCTACTTTAATCTAACTAAACTGTTTAATTAATCGAAATGGCTAGCAGGGTGCTAGCATTTATGGTGCATAACTTTACATTTCTCAGCATGTTAGTGAGAACACTCTCGTGTCTCATACAGCCCACAACCCTGAGTGTCTCTGGTTTCAGTAATCTGGCAGAATAAGCAGATAGGAGACGGCACTGTCAGTTAACCTTTTTATTTAGAGCTCAGAACATGAACAGCTCTTCACAAAATCACACCACCGTAGTGCTTCCTTTACACACTAAGCTCGTTGATGGTGACGGCCAATATTTTTTAAATAAATTAAATGTTGTGCTATAATCACTGAAGCCAATTTAAACATGAACACACATTAAGTTTATAACAAAACAACCCATGCATTTAACTAATATAACACATAAACTAACTCCCATGATGCACCTGGCTATAGTGCTAAGAGCCAGATCATTAAAATATTGAGTTTCTGTTTAATACACATGCACTGGCCTGTGTGAGTAACCTTAACATTTTACATTGGTCAAAACAAATATTTCTTAGTTGAGCTCTTCATCAAAAAACATTTATATTTACTATGACTTTCATTAAAACAAAATAGCCTCTGTTCTCATTCCTCACTTACTGGCGTTAGCGTTTAGTTAGCCATTATGTCTTTTCAGATAATAATTTCCGGCTTGTCATCTATTGGCTTTGAGTGAGTGCATCCAGGGTTGCTTTGTTTACAGCCATTGCTGAGAAAATGTTCCTGTAGCTTCAAATGCAGCTCATGCTGGCACAGAATGAATCTCCTTATCTACTGATTTTGTTCAGAAAACACACACGTGATACAGTATATATAATATATATATATATATATATATATATATATATATATATATATATATATATATATATATATATATATATATATATATATATATATATATGCTATCACTGGGGAAACACTCCATAGACGAGATATATGAACTTTATGTTGCTTTCTGATGGCAGAATGTGCATTATATGCGTCACGCGATAATTGATCATAAAGCAATGTATGGTATATTTGGTACCCACAGAATATCAATATTTCATATAGACAAAATCTAATCTAATATGTAATCAACAAAAAAAAAGTATAGTCTGAATATGGTTTATGTTACAACTTCTAGACTGCTTTGTTCCGATGCGGTGGCCCAAAAAACACTTTCATTGTCTTACAATATTTTTTAATCTAATTATCCCAACGACTCCCATATGATTCGTTCATCGATTCATTTGTTCCCACACCTCTTGTTTGTGTGAGGTTAATCTGCTGTGATTGGTTCAATGACCCAGTCTGTTGTGATTGATCAACTGTGTACAGCACGAGACAGAGAGAAATGCCCACCACAGCTACAGTATAAAGTAGCAGAAAGTATGTAAGAGCCCAATGCAGGAATGCGATAAAGCAATGCAAAAAGCATGTGTCGCATTTTCAACTTGGTTTTAGACGCAATATGTAAATAGCCCCATACAGATTTAACCTGAAAGATACAGTGCAAGCACTGATCTATAAAAGATAAGTGATAACAAGTCGCGTGGAGCGATTACAATTTACAACACAATTAAACACAAATTTTACAAACTACACAAAACTAGGCAACCATTTCAATTACAACTACATGTTATGATCCAGTGGAGAAAGAAACTGGTCCATATGAACTGGAACAGTTACTGACAAAGTCCCTGTCAAAGTCTTACAAAGTCCCATACATAATGATCTCTGCTGCTCCTTCAATAGCAAACGGCAGGCAAATTCCACGTTGGAGTGTAGGGTATTTATTTAATTATCAGAAAAAAAACAGAAACAAACACAGCTCTAGCTTGAGTATATGGTATTGTTGTAAAAATTAACTTCAACCAATTGTTCCCCTGCGCCAAATCTCTATCTGTCAGTGATTGTCATCTTCTTGTCACGATTAGTCCCTTTATACCCCACGCTCCACTAGTGTTGTCTAAAGGGAAAAGCATGTTCACAATTTACCGGATCCGGCACTACATATTTGGTCATGTACCGTATCGGCGTCGACGTGTTCAAGCAAATGATCCGAACCCTAACACGATTCATTTATTCGACTTTGAGTTAACGTTTTTGTTAAAGAATCAATAGGTTCACTTTCAGTTTAAAGCCTCAGCTGAATGTTTTCATTCACTTAGAGTTGTGTCACACAATGGAAGGTCATTTAAAAAAAAAAATCATAATAGCGGCTCTTTAAAACAAACTGAGTAAACTTGTTGTGACTTGAAACTGTTAAAGGGATAGTTCACTCAAAAATGAAAACGTACTCCCTATTTACTCTGCTTAAACCTTTTTAAATTTAATTCTTCTGCTGAATTCAACTTTGTTGAAGATGACATTTTGAAGAAAGTTGAAAACCTGTAACCACTGACTTCCAGTGTAGAAAAAACAAATACTATGAAAGTCAATGGTTTCAGAATTCTGACATTTTTCTATTTATCTTCCTTTAGATATTGTACCTTTTTAAAACATAAATGATGACACTCAAAAGGATTGAAGCAAGTAAAGGCAAAACAATGTTTTTATTTTTGGGTGAATTATCTTTTTAATTTGACTTAATTTTATAATCATGCGCATACGTCATTTATTAATAAATTTAGGTCAATCAATCACTTTAAAAGCAACCGATTTACTAAGCGTTTACTATGCGTAAGGTCAAATAAATACTTTTTACAGTGTATTTGCTGGGCGATGCAGCGGCGCAGTAGGTAGTGCTGTTGCCTTACAGTAAGAAGGTCGCTGGTTTTAGCCTCGGCTGGGTCAGCTGGTGTTCCTGTGAGGAGTTTGCATGTTTTCCCTGCGTTCACTTAAGTTTCCTCTGGGTGCTTCGGTTTTCCCCACAGTCCAAAGATGTGGTACAGGTGAATTGGGTAGGCTAAATTGTTTGTAGTGTATGAATGTGAATTAGTGTGTGTGTTTCCCAGAGATGGGTTGCAGCTAAAAGGCTGCATCCACTGTGTAAAAAACATGCGGGATAAGTTGGTGGTTCATTCTGCTGTGGCGACCCCGGATTAATAAAGGGACTAAGCCGAAAAGAAAATGAATGAATGAATGAATGAATGAATGAATGAGTGTATTTGCTCTAAATAGATATTACATTGTTTGTAGCTAATGTTTGTGGATGGAAAAAAAACACGGATAACAAATTTCAGACACACTGTGGTTGATTTACTGTCTGACTCCTAATTACATGTGTGATGAAGCAGAACTCATATGGCAGTTAATCACACTGTTAAAAAAAGGCTGACTGGCGTTTCTTGCATGCCAGAAGCGTTTTGTTTTGTCTTTTCGTTCTGCACTGTTAGGTGTGTGCGTCTTCATATGGCCATCTGAGATCATTTCTCAGCCGCCATCTGTGTAGTTGTAGTTCTGGGAAGAGCCTGTAAGAACTGATGGACCTTTACACGACAACAGCCTCTCACCATAAAACACATTTCCCTCCAACAGAGTTCCTAGATATGATATATTCATCTCCTGTGCCATCATTGTATTGTGACTGAAACATGTCCAAAATTCTTTAGCTACTCTTTTACTATTTTTCCTTTTCGTACTACTGCACACTTGATACTTGTGAGAGCCAAGGTGACGCAAAATCTTGATGGAAAGGAAATCTAAGTATATGTTTTTCTGAAATATTTTTCTGTAGTTATTTTATTGATTGATTGAGAAATAACAACAATTATAAGCTGCTGTAAAAAAACTGCTATACTGTTCTTAGAACACTGTTATAATATAATTATTAATACTATATGTATATGTTTATTTAACTTTGGCAAAAAGAACATGAGCTGAACATGAAAATTTTTATATATATTTTTTTATTTTTGTACAGTTGTACATCTGCTATTTTTCATTAAAATGAAATACAGTATTATTGCGTTTATACAACAGTTCGAAGGCATAATCATGTATATTTAAAAAAGACAATCAAACACAGAGTCTCAAAACCCTTTTGTAAGAGGAACTATTTTCTTCCGCCCTTCACATCTGCAACTGACATCAGAACAGCAGAAATCATTGCTCATTCACTAATGTCACACACAGAGCTAATATTTGAATTCTCTTGCATAATATCTAAGTGATGACAAAACAGGGGATTTTGCTCATATTTTAAGATTATAAGGCTGAACGGCATGAAATGCCATCAGTCTACAGGAATATCTCCCAGTATTTCTCTGTTGCAATCAGGAGAACACAATAATACTATGGTATTAATGCAGCACTACAACATAAAAAAGAGAGAGATCGACTTGAAAAGTCATTTACCTGTTTAATAATGATGTGATCAGCTGTAGTTAGAAATGTTTTTAAAAATATTTTAAAATAGGCACTGTCCTTATAAATAAACTTCATAGTTGCAGTCTAAATAACTACATTCTCGACTAAAACAGCCTCAAAAGTACATCATGTTGCCCAACAGCAGCAATGTTTGTCAAACTGTAGAATGTCCTCTGCTTGTTGCAGTATGTGGGTGGAGTAACCATGCATTCACACAGTACGAACTGCATTGTGGATTGGATTCATCAGCGCTGCTTCAACAATGCTTGCTGCAGAAGTTAGGAATTTCTCAACTTTTCAAGCGCCAACGGACCCGTCAGCCAATCACATCGCTTTATGCAAATACACCAGCTCAGACAGTAGCTAATTGCAGACTAATTTCATTGACTGACGCTACTATAACCACCGCGTCAGCCCCAACTTCAGACACACCCTCTGCCAAGTGTTGACACGAGGGTTATACTGTAGGTTAAGAGGCTGGACAAGTGCTGTTACTGGCAGAATATTACATGGCTATCAGCCAATCAGATTCCTGGTTCGTTTGTGTTTTGCACTTGTTTACATGTATTTCAGCACGTGTGGTGTTTTGATCGCTCTCTCATTACATACTTGCTTTGACACATCTCCTCCCATCTTCCCACTCATCCCTATTATTCAATTAAACCAATTTCACTCACCTGTCTTCCCGTAATTTTCCCTCTATTTAAAGCGCTCTCCTCGTGTTGTCATTTGTCAGATCGTTGTCGTTTGGTTGTGGTCAGCGTGCACTGTTTCACTAGTCCAGTCCAGTCAGTTCCTGTTGTCTCGAGCCCGTCTTCTGGTTGGTTTTTCCTTTTATTTTATTTCTTCATTTTTTGACCCCTCTCTGTCATCTGCAGGACCTGTTTCTGTTTTGTTTATCCGCCGTGGTTGGCCGATTGTCTCCGATCCCCGGCTTCAATATTCCCTCCCGTCACCTGCTCCACTCTTCTTCTCCCTCTCGGCTCTGCCGCCCGCCGGATCCAGTATACCGCTGTATCGCCCCCTGCCGAGTGAACTTGAAATTACACCCTGAAAGACATTTTGTCCCTTCTACGGAGCGGTTTCTGTTGACAGTTTTTTTAGCTCTTTCTTCTGAGCAACCTTGAAGTTTGTTTTCGTTTCATTTTGTTAATTTTATTTGCCTGAGTCCCTTTAAAGATCCCAGTAATAATTATATCCTCTTCGGAGCAGTTTTTGTTGAACTTTTTATTTTTATAAATTTTTGATTAGAATTTTTCTCCCTGTGCTTAAGCCCAATAGGGTCATTTTTGTCACTAATAAATTCTGAAAGAGACCTGCACTTGTGTCCGTTCTGTTTCCTGACAGAACGATCTGACCACTATGGACACAGCAGGTCCAGATCCTGTCAGAGCAGCAGTTGCCCAGCAGGGGGTGCTTTTGGGCCAACATGAGACCCGACTCAGCAACACCAGCAGAGAGGTGGAAGTGCTTTCCAATCAGGTGGCTGAACTTACCAATCGCTTGCAGGAACTCCAGTATGAAACCACACGGCAAGGTTTTCGCCTTGAGCCTGAACCACGTTGTAATAATCCACCACCATATGATGGGGACCCTAACTCATGTCGGGCCTTCTTGGCACAATGTTCGGTGGTATTTGCCCTTCAACCACGCATGTATGATGCTGAAGAGACTAAGGTGGCCTTTGTGTTGACCCTCCTTACTGGTAAGGCCCGTGAATGGGGAACATCCGTTTGGGAAACAAGAGCCCCCTGTTGCGCCTCTTTTAATGATCTCCGACTTGAGATGATGAGACTATTTGACCGGTCTGCCAGAGGACAGGAGGCTGCGGATCAGCTCGCTCGCCTCCATCAGAGTGGGCGATCGGTCACGGAGTATGCCATCTTGTTCAAAACCCTAGCAGCATCCTGTGACTGGAATGAGGGGGCATGTCGATCCATTTTCCGTGCAGGCCTTGAGGAGGACATCCAGGATGAGCTCGCCACTCACGAACTGCCACACAACTTTGACGATCTCATTAATCTGGCTCTACGCATCGAGGTTCGCCTCAATCGCCGACACCAACGTAAGCTGACCCGCTCCTCTGGCAGGGTGGAGGGCACCCTTTCATCTTCCACATTTCCTGCTGCACATGACCCTGAACCCATGCAAGTGGGTCGTTTGCGATTAACACCCCAAGAGAAACAACTACGTCTGGCCCGGGGTTTGTGCCTTTATTGTGGCAAACCAGGACACTTTGCCGCAGTCTGCCCAGCAAAAGCCAAAGCCCACCAGTGAAACGGGGGATCCTGGTGGGCGCTATTCCCCTTCACTCCCCCTCCTCCCGTACTCTGTTACCCGCACTGATTCAGTATAGAGGTTCTACCAATGCCTGTTCTGCTCTCCTCGACTCGGGAGCAGAAGGAAACTTCATGGACAGCTCTGTGGCCAGCCAGTGGGGTATTCCAGCCATTCCTCTCCCTGATCCTATCCCTGCCCGTTCCCTTGATGGTACCCTGATTGCTACTATCTCCCATGCTACTCCCTCCGTAAGTCTTGTTATATCTGGAAATCACCGTGAGGTTACCACACTGTACCTTCTTGACTCTCCCAGTGCTCCCATAATTTTGGGACATCCCTGGTTGGTGCAGCATGGTCCTCATGTGGATTGGTCTGGAAATTCAGTTTTGTCCTGGAGTCAGTCTTGTCTTGAGTCTTGTCTTGGTCCTGCCCCGTTTCCTGTTTCTGTGTGTCCTGTTTTTCAGGTGAATGCAGCGGATCTGACAGGGGTTCCGGCGGAGTACCGCGATCTGGGTCTGGTGTTCAGCAAGTCCCGGGCCACATCCTTGCCTCCTCACCGACCCTATGACTGTGCCATAGAACTCCTCCCAGGCACTTCTCCGCCTAAGGGTCACTTGTATTCCCTTTCTAGTCCTGAAAGAGAGGCCATGGACAAATATATAGATGAATCCCTTAAAGCTGGCCTCATCCGCCCTTCCTCGTCTCCTGCAGGCGCTGGGTTCTTCTTCGTTAAGAAGAAGGACGGCTCCCTTCGTCCATGTATTGATTATCGAGGGCTGAATGACATCACCATAAAGAATAGGTATCCCTTACCTCTCATGTCTTCAGCCTTTGAACTCTTGCAGGGAGCCCAGGTCTTCACTAAGCTTGACCTCCGGAATGCCTACCACCTTATCCGTATTCGAGAGGGGGATGAGTGGAAGACCGCCTTTAACACCCCTACGGGACACTTTGAATATCGGGTCCTTCCGTTTGGTCTGACAAATGCCCCGGCTGTCTTCCAGGCCCTGGTTAATGACGTGCTGAGAGACATGGTAAATCAATTTGTCTTTGTGTACCTTGATGATATCCTGATATTTTCTCCCTCCATGCAGGTACACACTCAGCATGTTCGTCAGGTGCTGCAACGATTACTGGAGAATCAATTGTTTGTTAAGGCGGAGAAGTGCGTCTTCCATGCTAAGTCAGTTTCATTCTTGGGGTTTGTGATTTCGGCGGGTGAGATCAAAGCTGACCCCTCTAAGGTAAGAGCTGTTGCCGAGTGGCCAACTCCAGACTCTCGTAAGGCACTGCAGCGGTTCCTGGGATTTGCCAACTTTTATCGGCGATTCATCCGGAACTTCAGCCAGATTGCTGCACCCTTAACAGTGCTCACCTCTCCTAAGGTACCGTTCATTTGGGGTAGCAAGGCACAGGAGGCCTTTGATAATTTAAAGTCCCGTTTTATCTCTGCTCCTGTCTTGTCTATTCCAGATCCGAAACGACAGTTTATTGTTGAGGTGGATGCTTCTGATGTCGGAGTAGGCGCAGTTCTGTCACAACGGTCTCAACGGGATGAGAAGGTGCATCCCTGTGCCTTCTTCTCCCACCGCCTGAGCCCCACAGAACGGAATTATGACATTGGTAATCGGGAGTTGTTGGCAGTCAGACTGGCCCTGGGTGAGTGGCGTCACTGGTTAGAGGGTGCAGTGCAACCTTTTGTGGTCTGGACAGACCACAAGAATTTAGAATATATTAGCACGGCCAAAAGGCTGAGTTCTAGACAGGCCCGCTGGTCCCTTTATTTTAGTCGATTCAACTTTACACTCTCGTACAGACCAGGGTCAAAGAACACCAAGCCCGACTCTCTCTCTCGCATGTTCAGTGCCCCGGAGAGGGAGGTTTCAACTGACACCATCCTGCCCAGGGGCGTGGTGGTGGCTTCCCTCTCTTGGGACATCGAGAGAGAGGTTCTGGGTGCTGTACGAGAGTGTCAGATACCTAGAGGGACTCCAGCGGGCAAACTATTTGTTCCCCAGTCACTGCGCTCCAAAGTTATCCAGTGGGGTCACTCATCCAGGCTGGCCTGTCACCCAGGAGTCAGGAGATCTCTGGCTACTATCCGTCAAAGATTTTGGTGGCCCTCCATGGCCAAGGATGTCAGGCGGTTTGTGTTTGCCTGCCCTATTTGTGCCCAAAACAAGAGTGCCAATTCCCCTCCTGTTGGTCTGCTTCGCCCCTTACCCATCCCTTCCCGTCCCTGGTCACACTTAGCCCTTGACTTTGTCACTGGCCTACCTGAATCGAAGGGCAACACCGTCATTCTCACGGTGGTGGACCGCTTCTCTAAAGCGGCTCATTTCATTCCTCTCCCAAAACTCCCCTCTGCCAAGGAGACTGCTCAGGTGGTGGTTGATCACGTGTTCCGGATTCATGGTCTTCCGGTAGATGTGGTCTCCGATAGGGGCCCCCAATTCGTCTCCAGGTTTTGGAAGGAATTTTGCCGACAGATCGGGGCCTCTACGAGTCTGTCTTCAGGATTCCATCCCCAGACCAACGGGCAGTCTGAGCGGGCAAACCAGGATTTGGAACGTACTCTCCGCTGTCTGACATCCAATAATCCTAGCTCCTGGTGCCAACAACTATCCTGGGTCGAGTATGCCCATAATACTCTACCAGTTTCTGCTACGGGTATGTCGCCATTTCAATGCTGTCTTGGCTATCAACCTCCTCTGTTCCCCTCACAGGAACCCGAAGCTGCGGTCCCGTCTGCCTTGGCTTTTGTTCAACGGTGTCGTCGCACCTGGAGGAAAGCTAAGGAAGCCTTGGCCCAGGCTAGGAGACGGACCAAAGCAGCGGCTGATCGTCATCGGACTCCAGCTCCCCACTATGTTTGTGGTCAACGGGTATGGCTTTCCACCAAGGACCTGCCTCTCAGGGTAGCCTCACGCAAGCTGGCACCCAGGTTCATTGGGCCATACCGGATCACTAAAGTGCTGAGTCCTGTGGCTGTTCAGCTCAAGCTACCTCATACGCTTGGTCGGGTACACCCAGTTTTTCATGTCTCTAGGGTTAAACCTGTGTTTTCCTCCCCCCTTGTTCCCTCTATTCCTACCCCTCCCCCTCCCCGTCTAGTGGATGGTTCTCCAGTTTACACTGTCAGGAGGTTACTGGAGGTCAGACGAAGGGGTAGGGGCGTTCAATACCTGGTGGACTGGGAGGGCTATGGACCAGAGGAGAGGAGTTGGGTCCCAGCCCGGGACATTCTGGACCAGACGCTGATTGCGGACTTCCGTCGGAGACGAGGTGAGCCCCCCCAGGGTACGCCCGGTGGCGACCATGGAGGGGGGGGGTACTGTCAGGTCCTCTGTCTGATCACCTGGGTTCGTTTGTGTTTTGCACTTGTTTACATGTATTTCAGCACGTGTGGTGTTTTGATCGCTCTCTCATTACATACTTGCTTTGACACATCTCCTCCCATCTTCCCACTCATCCCTATTATTCAATTAAACCAATTTCACTCACCTGTCTTCCCGTAATTTTCCCTCTATTTAAAGCGCTCTCCTCGTGTTGTCATTTGTCAGATCGTTGTCGTTTGGTTGTGGTCAGCGTGCACTGTTTCACTAGTCCAGTCCAGTCAGTTCCTGTTGTCTCGAGCCCGTCTTCTGGTTGGTTTTTCCTTTTATTTTATTTCTTCATTTTTTGACCCCTCTCTGTCATCTGCAGGACCTGTTTCTGTTTTGTTTATCCGCCGTGGTTGGCCGATTGTCTCCGATCCCCGGCTTCAATATTCCCTCCCGTCACCTGCTCCACTCTTCTTCTCCCTCTCGGCTCTGCCGCCCGCCGGATCCAGTATACCGCTGTATCGCCCCCTGCCGAGTGAACTTGAAATTACACCCTGAAAGACATTTTGTCCCTTCTACGGAGCGGTTTCTGTTGACAGTTTTTTTAGCTCTTTCTTCTGAGCAACCTTGAAGTTTGTTTTCGTTTCATTTTGTTAATTTTATTTGCCTGAGTCCCTTTAAAGATCCCAGTAATAATTATATCCTCTTCGGAGCAGTTTTTGTTGAACTTTTTATTTTTATAAATTTTTGATTAGAATTTTTCTCCCTGTGCTTAAGCCCAATAGGGTCATTTTTGTCACTAATAAATTCTGAAAGAGACCTGCACTTGTGTCCGTTCTGTTTCCTGACAATTGTACAATAAATAATACTAATCAAATGTTATTAACAATGAGGTGAGAATAAAAGGTGAGAAGTTCAACTGCAATCGCAGATTATAAAAAAAAATTATTGGAGCTGTAATTCCATGGAGGCATTTTCAATTTAAAAATACATAATACCTATAGTAAATTATTCATTCAAATGTTAGCATTTAGTAGTAAATGACAGTTAATATAAAGTGCCTTTTTTAGTTGAAAATGGTTTATAATGTATTGTAGTATAAGCAAAAATGAGTAAGTGTCCATTTATCATGCATGCATTACAACAGTACAGATCCCAAAAGGGTTTATCCATCATAATAATGCAAAATTATGACAAATCTGTTTCTTCCAGCAACTCATAATTTATCATTACTTCCCAGTTCTCGCATGCTTATGATCTAATCAGCAAGCACAAGTATTTACGAATGACCCAAAGCTATCAGAAGCATCAACATTTGTTCCATGCGTGCATATCATTTATTTTGTTTGCTTGCAATCTCGTGCTCAGAAGAAGTGGTTAGGAGAACATCCTCTTTGGAATCGTTTGGTCTGTAGACAATTTCACACAAGCTTGATTCTGCTCCAGCAAAGCGCTAATCTTGTTGCGATCATGCAATGCTGTCTGTTTCTCTGTGTGACTTGGCTGAGAGCGAGAGAACGAGAGACAGGGAGAATCTGCTGACAGAAGGAAATCGGGGATCAAAGTAGGATTCCGTCCTAAAAAAAAAATCCAGGGGGAAATGCGTGCACGTTTGATCTTAACAACAGACGTGTAGTGCTAACATGAGTGAGTGTTTGAGTGAGAAATGAGCGGTGTGTTCTGGTGATACTGTTGACTTGATGTGAACAGACACTTAAATGGGTCCACGAGGAGCATATACTTAACATTGGAAGAGCTTTTCAAACCGAGAAAAAGTATGACAAGGCTTGATTCAGAAGGATGGGGAAAAAATGATGCTTGTAATATTTTTGATGTTCTGACATCTTAAAATAAAATCACCCACCTTAAACTCATGACACGACTAAATTGCAAAATGTGGGTGGATTTCAGCAGTGATGTGCAACATTTGTCACTTCCACTTACATTTCATATACTAGGGCTCAGCATTGACACTTTAAAAAGTGAATTTGTGAGTTGGCAAAAGTGGAAAATAATTTTACCTAACCAACTACACAAGCCTAAATATTATAGGAAAGAAGGGCTCTATTTTAACGATCTAGGTGCAAAGTCTAAAGTGCATGTAAGCAGTAAGGGTGTGTCCGAATCCACTTTTGCTATTTTAAGGACTGAAAAATATGCTTTGCGCTGCGGCGCATGGTCTAACAGGGTTGTGCTTATTCTCTTAATGAGTTATGAGTGTGTGTTGAGCATAACATGCATTAAACCATTTAGAGTCTTATCTCGCATTCCTTTTAAGAGTCAGTTGCATGGTGCCATAGGGCAATTGCCAAAACTGAATGCTTTACTAGTGAGAAAACAGTTCTACAGACCATCTTCAGCGTAATGATAAAGAACAAGCCTCCTCCATACTTTACTTTATCTTTACTTTACTTTTACTCTTTGCTTTACTCTTTTACTTTCGTGGATAAGGAAACAGTGTTGTACGCACACCACTGAAGACATCCTTTAGCCTACATATTTATGTTTTCAGAACTATTTCTAAATTCAGTTCTAATTTCCAGCAAACAAATAAATGAACAATAATAAGGAAGTTTGGTCAAAAAAGATAAGGTGAAGAAGGCATGGAGGTAGTGGTTTTTTATATTTAAGTAGAAAATAATAATTTTTGTAATATTTTAAAACTTTAATTCATATATAAAAATATTTGTGTATTGCTGTACATCTTGTGTGTATTAAGCAATGTGTATGCATTTTGAACCTGCATAGGTGCTAACGCGCTCTGCGCTGGACTTTAGACCAGCTTTTAGTTGGTCAATGTTGCAGTTTATTTCAGTTCCTAAAAATAGCAATGCGTTAACAATGTGCCTTAACCCACTTCCTTTTCAGACCGGAACACCCATGAGTCCACAATGTGGCGAAAATGGATTTGCTATTTAAACAATGGGGTAACAAAATGTGAAAATTAGGGTTGCGCTGGTCTGAAAAACCAAACACGTCTTGAGCCTTATGTGCTGGGTTTACGATAGGGCCCTAGGAGTGAAAGTCGTTATGCATTAATAAGATGAGTGTTTGCTTTTTCCATGAATAAATCATTTAATGCAAGACAGAAGTGAGCTTGGAAAGTACATAGGCTCAAATTTTAATTCTTATGTGATTTTGAAGTGGAATTTGACACTTATTAACTTAATTTGTTGCAGTGTTTGGTGCAATGTCTGATTTATATTTACTTTCATTTTTACAGTTTATGGAAATCTAAGCAATTTTGTGATCAGATTGACATTTTATTTGCTGGGGTAATTTCACAGCTTTTCTGCATCGTAAAAATAAATACCTGAATATTGTTTTTTCCAACCATAATTTGACACATTTGATAAGAAAATACTTTGCTCATTTGATATTCACCTTGATATTTCATATTCTCTACTCATCTCATATTTTCTTTTATGTTTTATAGTTTATTTTAATGTTGCATTTTTCTATATCTAACAGCAAAACGTTTTTGTTTATGTTGATACTGAAAATGTTTTCATTCATTCATTCTCTGTTTGGTTCAGTCCCTTCATTAATCTAGGGCCGCCACAGTGGAATGAACCGGCAGCTTAATCAATATATGTTTTATGCAGCGGATGCCCTTTCAGTTGCAACCCATCACTGGGAAACACCTATACTTCCATCCACATTTACAGACTACAGACAATTTAGCTTTCCCAATTCACCTACAGTGCATGTCTTTGGTCTTTGAACAAGGGGGAGAACATGCAAACTCCACACAGAAATGACAACTGACCCAGCCGAGGCTCGAACCAGAGACCATTTTGCTGTGAGACGACAGCGCTACCCACTGCGCTACCGCCCTTGATAATGTTGTTTAACCATTAAATTAGCATATCGGAATTATATCCGACGGATCTTGTGAAATTTAGCACTGGGTTTGTTGAAACCTCAGCTTAGCCATCAATGGAATAAAATAAAATAGATAATACTTAGGGCTGCACAATACAACAACAACAACAACAACAACAACAAAAAGAAATGTTTTGAATAGCTCTATTTGGGAAAAGAAAATAATAATTTTTGACTGACTGGAATGATTTTGTAGGGTAGTGCACCTCTATAAAAAACAGATTACAAGCATTTCTCAAAACAGTAGACCAAAGGAACAAATTAAATAAACTTCCTCAGGAGCATCTAACAGTATTCAAGTACAGAAACTGAATAATCAAATGTAAAATAACGCTGTATCATCTTCATCTTATAATAATTAGAGGCAATTCATATTTGTTAAAGCTACAAACGTTATACTATCTTTTTCTTTATGATTTTATTTAAAAAATCTGCAAAAAAAAAAGTTGAAGGGAAGGAATTGGTCATTCAGTCCTGCTGTTTGATTGTAAATACTGGTTTTCAATGGAAATAATGACAGTATAATTTTCAAAAGTTGCATTTTCAGGCATTAAAAATGACATTGCCGTACAAATAAACAATCAAAACAGGATCAACAGTTTTCCATTTTTTTGCTCAATATGCTTTCGCTGTATCCCAAATTAGATATGCACATTTAATCCTACTCTTGCTTCTGTTTAGGGTCAGTTTGATCCTTACATAATCCCACAACAAAATGCAATAAAATACACAATTGACTCCAGCTCTTCAAATCTGACAATATTTACCAGTTGGTGACACCACTGGTGCATAAAGCATAAACACTTTATGGAAGTTTCTCCAGTCAAAAAATTACCAAAAAGCCATCTGCGCCCTTTAAAACCATATAAGCCGATCTGCCACTGGAATATAAAAGCTGAAATTCTACATCTGTATATCTGCCAACCCGCAGACAGGACCAGCTGTTGTCACAAAGCCTGTTTTTTTGTGTATTTGTTGCTGTGATGAGAATAGGACACCCTCTGGAAGACGCTCTGCTTTGGAGTTTCTTTCATAAGAATGTCACACTTTCTCCTGATTTGGCAGGCCATTGTAATGTCTTTCTGTCGCCTTGTGTTTTACTGTGACTGTCCCTGTCCATCGTGCTGAATGCGGCGCTGTGGAGAGGAGATAGGGCTGTGCTTGGCTGAGCTGCAAGGGTGAATCACTGTGACAATGCACCGTGACTGAAAGCCCACTCAGCTCCGTCCCACATGCCTGTGCAGACAAGACTGCCTCTCCCTGGGTCTCTGCCCAGAGAACTGACTCAAACCAGACACAATCCAAGAAAGCTTTTCACACGGCCGACAGCTGCTTGTTGCTCTCGTGGTAGGCTCTTCATCAAGAATAAGTTGATAGATGAAGTATAAATAGAGAAAGTCTCTTCTGTTATGATAAACTGTCCTCGCAGAGTCCTTTTAAAGCACATGCGATTGTTCTTGTAATGGCCTTTTTAGCTCCCTTGAG
Organism: Danio rerio; assembly: GCF_052040795.2. Classification (NCBI taxonomy): domain Eukaryota; kingdom Metazoa; phylum Chordata; class Actinopteri; order Cypriniformes; family Danionidae; genus Danio; species Danio rerio. Next base: position 30,199,418 of record NC_141041.1, on the reverse strand, counting down.
TTTGACTTTAAAACGTTAGATGAGAGGCGGACTGAGCGCTGTGAATATTAAATTCGGATTCACATTCATGCATTGTATGACAAGAGGTTTCTTTATTCAGTAAATCAGAGGTTTAAAAGACTAATTCACTTTGAATGCAGATGGTTTTTTTTCAAAGAAAAAGTTGATGAGCCAAATAAAGCGTGCAAAGAATGTGCTTCTTAATTGGAATCATCTTCATAATACACACGACTTATATGTTTTTCAAATGCGACATGGCAGGTGTTTTATGCACAGTCCTAAATATCATCTGCTTAACTTGCATATGCAGGCATGTTTTTTTGTCTTAACTGTGCATAATATATTTAATTTGACTTAAATTGTCTTAAGAATCCTGAAATATTTTCACTAAGGCACTTGCTTTAGATGTCTTCAGCACATCTGCAGTCACAGCACAGCACCAGTCTCCCACACTGCTCTGCTGTGATCTTCATCAGCTTTTACTCCATCTCTTCCACAGTTCATCAGCTGTAGTGGATTTCTTAGCCATAACTTTGTTGCCAAAGTTTTTCCAGAGATTTTCAATCAGGTTTAGATCAGAACTATTTTTTATATTTCAATATTTTTAGCTTCAAAAAACTGCTTTATTTATTTTGCTGTGTGACAGATGTAAAGTTTAAGATTCTCAACTTCTGCTGCAGAAAACATCAAATCATCATACTTTTTCCTCGACCTTTCACTGACTCCTGCACACACTTTGAGTTCAGTTTTTCACCAGTTTGCTGACCAGCATAACATTTCACAGTGGATCCAAATTAATTAAAACTTAATTAATTAATTTTAAAGGGCAATTATGATAAAAATCAACTTTTGTAAGCTGTTTGGACAGAACTGTCTGTTTGTATTGTGTGTCCAGTCATATTGGAGTTATATAAACGATTTATATAAACGAGTTATATAAAGATTTCTGATGGTAAAAAAAGGATCCAATAGTGATTTTGGGGCCCACTGCAACGTGACTTAGGAGTGCAGTTTTCCCCGCCCAGCATATTGATTGATAGTTGCCATGTTTCTATAATAATAAGTATACACACGTCCACATACATGTTTTTGCAAAGAAGCTGGGATTAAAATATTTGTTGAAACTCTCTGTGATTTTGTAAGTTTTCTAAGTTTAAAACGTTTTTTAAAAGAGCAATAATAATATAAAGACTTTGTAATTCTTTACTGCTATAATCACCACGGCTGTATGGTGTCAGTAAACGCTGTGTACTACAATCGGAATTTGTGTGAGACTCATCCGGCTCTAATTTGACGATCCATGCGCAAAGTGCAAAGCGCACGACGCAAACGCATTAAGGGCATGTCAGAATACACTTTTGCTAATACATGTACGGAAAAATCCACTTTGCGCCGTGACGCATGGTCTAAAAGTGTTGAGCTCATTTTCTTAATGAATTATAGGTGTGTTTTGAGAATAAACCAATCAGAGTTTCATCTCCCATTCCTTTTAGGAGCCAGTTGCGTCGTCCATGGTGCATTTGCTATTTACATGACGACTTTGTAAGTGGAAAAACTGAACGCTTTACTGGAGAGAAAACAGTTAAACAGAGCATCTGAAAATATAATAAACTGAAAAAGCCCCCGAGATGAAGAAGGCATGAAAGTATGATTTTTATATTTATCTAGGCTAGAAAATAATGTTTTGCAATATTTTAATCCTTTATATATATATGCTATATATATATCCTTATTATATCCTATATACATCCTAGATATTTTAATTCTTTTTCATATGTAAAGATATGGCGCTTCATTCCTCTGTGGGACCCCGGATTTATAAAGGGACTAAGCCGACAAGAAAATGAATGAATGAATGTAAAGATATTTGCGTATTGCTGTATATCTTGTGTTTATTAAGCAGTGTGTAAGCGAAGCGCACAACTAAGGTGCTCTGCGTTGGACAATAGACCGGCTTTGTTCTGGTCTATAGAAAGGACTATTATAGTTTCTCAAAATATCAACGCGCCAGCAATGCGCCTCAAAAGACTAGAATGCTTATGGGCGCAGATATGAGCGGAAATGAGTCTATCTCTGTCACTGCTCTATTTATCTGACACAACACATGATGAGAAGCAGACATGCAAGTGAGAGCAGTGGGCAGAGCGAAGCAGCTCATTTCAGCTCATTTAAAGCCACAGGCTACAAAAACAGCTACAATGTATTCAGACACCAAAACGGGCAGATTCTACTTCATATAATAAATAATTTGATGGGTATTTTGAGCTAAAACTTTACAGACACATTCTGGAGACAACAAAGGCTTATCTTACATCTTGAAAAAAATGGTTATAGATGCCCGTTAATCACTAAAAAATTAACTTCTGAGCATTTGTCTGTTCACACAACATCATTTCTTTGCAAAGGTTATTATGGCCTTTTCATTCTTTCTGCTGATGAGATCCAAATTCTCTTAAATATCAAAGGACTGTATGCTGAGATTCCAGCTGTAGTGCTGAACCAACTGACCATTCTCTGCAGTATTCTGTTGTCTTAAGCATTTGTCTTTTTTTGTATTTGTGTAATTTGTGTAATTCTTTTGTAATTGAATGAGTTAATAATTTTGTAAAAGTTTAACATTCTAGAAGTCACAGATTTGGAACATCCAGCTTCTTTAGCGATTTTTTTTAAAGGGTAACCCATTTGTCCTTCATTTGGACAACCCAATCTCTAGGGTATTACTCACTTTAGAATGGTTCACGTCTAAATTCTCTTCTATATAAATCTTCTATAAAAGAAACTGTTTTCTTATTTTGATACATGTTCTGTTTTTAATATCTCATTTAAGTGTTTTTTTTGTGCTTCAAAATATATGGAACTCAAAGAATATGTATAAAACTGAAATATACAAACACACACACACACACACACACAACTGAAGTCCAGACTCATTGGAAATATTTGCCCTAGCATTCACTTTGCAAATGTAACCCTGCTGGCCTTGGCTACACTTACCCCACTAAACCTCAATCCCATCCAGGTCATGGCACCCATGTAACCCTGCCGATCCTACACCACCAAACCCACTTCGAGCTGGAATCGAGCCAGCGACCTTCCACGTAGGAGTTGGTTGCTCTAACAAGGAGGTTAAAGACCATGGCCTTTAGTGTCTGTCGCTAGACCACATTTGGTGGTCAGAGGAGTGAGTTTTACCTAAACAGCACTTCACTAGCTAGCCTCCACTACACAAAACATAATATAAGTTGCTTATGGTGCATTTTATTAGATGTTTCAGATCACAAATCCACTAGAGGGCACTGTCTACATTATTTTTTTTTGCAAATCTGAAATTTGTTACGGGTACATTTGGTTGTACATTTAAGATACTTTCCTTGATTTACATGTCCACTAGAATGCAGGACTTGCCGTACAGATCAGCTACTGTAGACCAGCAAACCATTGACCCTAAACTCTTCATTAAACTCAACAAAAAACTGCATGAAAATAATCACTTATTTGTCAACAATATGTCTCTCTAAATATTACTAGAGTAAAAAAGGAAAAAAAGTTGCCTCCATGCTGCATCATAGTGTTCATTTTACCTAGAAACTGCAATCAAATATATATATATATATATATATATATATATATATATATATATATATATATATATATATATATATATATATATATATATATATATATATATTTCACAAGGTTACCTGCTCAATTAATTGTGTCAAACATGGTAAATGATTTTGGCGTTGTTGTCCTTGAACAGAGCTCGGAGCTATCGTCCTTGGTCCTTGGAGGAGGCTCGAGGCTTGACTCCCCCTCCCCTAAGACATTTTGAAAAAGAAAAGGAGGAGTTAAATAGAAAGGGGAGATGGAGGGATGCTGAAACAAAAGTAAACTGAAACGCAAAGACCGCTGTCTGACCCACCTGACTGATCAAGCTCCTCCCGCACTCATGTTAAAAACTTAATTTAACCATGTTTTCAGGGTTTCACAAAAATGTAGCCTGAAACATGTATTTCCATTGAGCCCATGTTGCACAATTGTACTGGTCTCTTTGTACAACCATGATCTATAATCAAAAATTCAAAAAAAAATTTACTTATATCAAAGCACTTCATTTTTATTTTTACTATAAAACCTCATTTGAGTTTGGCAGGTATTCTGATCTTTAAGCAAATGCAGCTTGAAACAGCAGTGTCAAACTTTCAGGAACAGACTTTGAGTGAAATACTCTTAACCTAATTTACCCAATCTGTTCCTGTACAGCTGGGAAGAAGAGTGAAAGCAAAAACAGCGGAAGGCATTTCCCCTTCTAAATTCATTTTTATCATTTGGTCTGACAGACTTTCATCCATCTGTTTTCCATGATGTGAACGATGACGAACAGCTCGGTACCTGTCCAGGATGTTCAGTTTTGCTGTCTAGCAAGTCTGACAGCACTAAAAGTATTCAGAGGGCAGAGGACAGATGAAGGTGAGACTGCAAATTATTTTTTGTCTCAACAAAAAGGATTTCAAATGCTTGTTGAAATTAAATTGTTGCTATATAAGGGGTAGTACGGTGGCTTAGTGGTTAGCACTGTCACCTTACAGCAGGAAGGTTGCTGGTTCAAGTCCCAGCTGGGTCAGTTGACATTTTCTTTTTGGAGTTTGCATGTTCTCCCCATGTTAGTGTGGGTTTCCTCCAGGTGCTCCGGTTTCCCCCACAAGTCAAAAGACATGTGATATAGGTGAATTAAACTAAATTGGCCATTGTGTGTGTGTGTGAATGTGAGAGTGTTTGGGTGTCTCCCAGAATTACTCCCAGGGTTACGGCCAGAAGGGCATTCGCTGCATAAAACATATGCTGGAATAGTTAGCGGTTCATTCTGCTGCGGAGACTTCTTCTTCTTCTATTATATCTGCTGTGGAGACTTCTGATAAATAGGAGACTAAGCCAAAGTAAAACGAATGAATAAATGTTGCTATATAGTACATAGCAAGAAGAAGATAATTAGGGTAAGGGGCTTTGGGGCCTGGAGTACACATTAACCAGGGGATCCAGAATCCTTAGCAAAGCCCCTAGCCCTGTTTATCAGGAGAAGTACAGTACATTGTTGTCTTAAAGTCAGTTTTGTGCTTGGTGTGACTTTCATTTTTGTAGTATATTTTGTCTTCCTAATCCATACATTGTTTCCTGACACGTGTTCATTTGTTTGCATGCTTTTGTTGTGATTGGTCTTAGTCATGACTTTCAATTTTCATTGGTTTTTCGTTGGGTTTATATTTTTCATGTCACGTGATTCCCTTTGTTTGAGATATATAGCCTTCATGTAGCCTTTGTTGCCTGTTTGTATAAGCCCACTGTTTGTGAGTTTGTTCTTTGTTAGCTAAGCCATGCTTTATATATGTTTAGTTGTTTGATCCTCCTGTATTTCTGGATCAATAATGGCATTGAACATTACGATGAATATCAAAGGTCTCTGATTCAAATAAAGCACAAAATTCTCTTTAAATCTGCTGGAGAATGTGATCATATACAAACTGCATGTCAGATTGAGTGTGGCTGACTGTCATAAAGCAAGGCATTCAGAAACTGAAGCTCAGTTTTGAATTCATATTCTCAGTTCTCAGATTGATAACAACTTTTGCAATTAAACCAAGTCTTTTCATTAAATCAGAAAGTGGCTAAATACAACGTTTCCTCTAGTAGCTTTGGTATCTTAGAAGCTGCAGTTTTTTTTTCTTGACATCTACTATAGATTAGAGGGAAGTAAAAGAGGAGTGTGAAAGGAAAGATGGAGGAAGGTTAAGAGGAGCTCAATGCTGCTTGCCTGCTTCTGCAGCCCAGCCTGCGGGCTCACAGCTGGGAGCACTTCTGCTCTGCCCTGGGCCTTTCTTGGAGGAGTCAGCATGGTTTCTCAAACACACACACATATTCACTGCACTGAAAAGACAGGAAGAGTTTAGCAGAAAAGCGGTCTGAGCTTTAATACGCAGTGCCAGTAGCGCTATTCAGCAAGAGCTAATTAGACCTTAAAGTTTGAACAGAATTTACAAAAGCCTTGAGTTTCCCTGTGGTCACCACTTTTAAGATCTCAGTTCGCAGCTGACCGTTCAAAAGGTTAACGAGGAGCTTCACTTTAAACCATGGGGAAATCCATATCGTTTACTTGCTGGACTCAAAAAAGGTTGGAAACAGGACATGTTTTATCAGCTTTTCCATATTTTTGTCTTCTGTTCTTAAATGAATATTACTGTTAACCTTAAGTGTGTAACACAATGTTAATCACAATGTTAACAGCATTCTTTTAGAATTCCCCTACTATTATCAAAAAGCATAATAATTATCTGTGAAAAATATGATAAAATAAACACTGCAGACGTGATTGCAATATCTTAAAGCACATATTTTACCCCCTTTTCAAGATTCTTTTGTGTCTCCAGAATGTGACTGTAAAGTTTCAGCTCAAAACACCCATTAGATTATTTATTATACCTTTCAGAAAATGTAATTGTCTGCTCTAAACACAATGTAGCTGTTTTTTTGTTGCCTTTGTCTTTAATGCTAGTTCTCCCCATCTACCGTTCCCACTGTTCCCATATCAACACAAAGTTTATGCACACACACACACACACACAAACAATGGACACACGCACAGCACGTGCATTTAACTTTGCACTGTTTTTGCACTGCAAATGTGACATGATACATCCATTATGTTAATGTACAAAATAAACCTGATTTAACATCCACAAACTGGGACTGAAGCATCTTCTTTTTAATTGTAGACATGCAGCTGTGGTGATAAAGACAGTACAATTGCTGAAATTCATTACAAACATGTTTAAAAATGTTTTAAACTTGTAAAACCCATTCTTGATCACATCTGATTATGATTGATGATCACAGCGAGCTGAACAGATCTTTTAATCCTAGTTGCTTTGCACACAGCCTGTCTTGTTGATGTAATTATTTGCCTTACTATTGAGACATGTTAATACACGGCTGTCAATCTATTCGGGTGGAGAAACTACACTCCAACATTACATCAAATACCACATTTAATATATTTTATACCATCATACGTTAAAGAAAGAAAAAAAACCCATCACAAATTCAAGATTCTTTGGATTAATCTTCAATGCCTCCTTTATCTTACCCCAGACATGCTCAATGATGTTAGTATCTGGTGACTGGGGTGGCCAGTCCTGGAGCACCTTGGCCTTCTTTGCTTTCAGCAACTTTGATGTGGAGCCTGAAGTATAAGAAGGAGCTCTATTCTGCTGAAGAATTTGCCCTTTCTTATGTTTTGTAATGTAATGGGCAGCACAAATGTCCTGATACCTCAGGCTGCCATCCACTCTGCAAATCTCTTGCATGCCCCCATAGTAAATGTAACCCCATACCATGAATTTACTTCATCAAACTTGACTGATTTCTGTGAGAATCTAGGGTTCATGCCGTTTCCAATAGGTCTTCTGCAGTATTTGTGATAAATAGGATGCAGATCAACAGATGATTCATCTGAAAAATCTACCTTCTGCCACTTTTACAAATGATCAACTAGAAGTCAAGTTATTATTTGTCTCTCTTAAAACTGGGATCAATGACAAGACTTTTGTCAGATAGTGTTTAGTTGTGACATAATTATAATAATTTCTTTATCAGAAAATTTCCCCAATTTGCTCCCATTGTAACTATCTCAAAGAAGTTCATTTTGGATGTTGTAATCACTATTATTTCACAAATGCGGCGGATAAGCTTAAGTTGCTGAACTCTGAATATTCCTGTGAAGGAGAGCACATGTGATGCTGTACAGTAATGGCTCTGTGGAAGTGTAATTAACTTCAAAGCTTGCTTGCTAATGCTGGATAATTAGAAGCTCTCTGGAATGCAGAACTATCAGGAATGAAACTGCTGAGGATGAAGAGATTAGAAAGAAGATCGCGATTGGACAAGGAGAAGCACATGACAGATGATCTATAGATTTAATGACCTGATTTATTCAACACATGCTCCAATTAAACTGATTAGGCCACAGAAGGCTTGTTTAATCGCTTAATTTTGCTACAATATTAAGGAATTTGCCAGATGAAAGTGTGTGGTCCTTCTCTGCCAAGAGGTTATGTGGAAGAGATAGCTTCACTTGCAAATACAGAGTTATTGTAGATTTTATCCTAAAATAAAATAGATATTCTGTGAGCTAATTTTTAGCATTGTCAACACTTAATTTTATCAGCTTCCAGAGCTGTATTTTGGATTTATGTCAGCATTGTACTTGGATTGTTTTTTCTTTTTGTTGTTTTAGAATAATGATGAACTGTCAAAATCCAGAGCTCTAAGTTAGAGCTGGGTGACCAATCTGTGGCAACTTTTATGCAAATTTTGTCAATAAAGCTGGCTCTTCTGGTAAACCTCCAGCACATGCTTTCAGATGGAAGAAAATAGAGTCATAGTTCACTGATAAGCTATGCAAAAAAAATAAAATAAAATAAAATAAATAAATAAAAATAATCAAAATCAATTGAATTGGACGATAATTTTATCGAGATAATCATTCTGTGTTAGCGGTTTGTGTAGCTTTTCAATTAACTACAGGTCTGTGTATGTACAGTAGGGAAATTAAGTATTGAACTTGTCACCATTTTTCTCAGAAAACATATTTCTAAATGTGCTGTTGATCTGAAATTTTCACTGGATGTTGATAACAACCAAAGAAATCCATATATGCAAAGAAAAAAAACTAATTAGTTTACAAATGAATGTGTAATAAAATATAAATGACGCAGGAAAAAAGTATTGAACACACGAAGAAAGGGGGGTGTAGAAAGGCAGTGAAAGGCCAGACAGCAGCTGAAATCCCTCAGTAGTTATTCAGCAACCCTCTGCCCTTCATTATAGTAAATTAATATTAGCTTCAGTCCAACATCTACATTACCAGGGGGATGAAGATGAAAGCAGAGTGAACATTTCAGCAAGACAATGATCCGAAACACAGCCAAGGAAACTTTCAAATTCTTTAGAGAAAGAAAATCAAGCTTGCAAAAAGCAAGTTTGTCGCATTATTGGTCTGTGGGTGATTGATAGACCAATGAGAGGCGAGCGGCCTGACTATTTAGGGACTTTTGTATTTTGAAGGGTTGTCGATATCCCGCTAAGAATGCCCTCTTTTTGGCATTCCCTCCCCATGGTGTGCTCCATTTTTGGTTACCTGTTTGTGCTCAGGTAAGAGTGGTGCTGGTGGCATTAATTGTACAGCAAGTTGTGACAGAGTTGACCTCGCAGTAAGGAAGATGAGTGTGTATGAGTGATATTTGGCACATTTGATCTGTGATCCTTGAGGAAGTGACCATATAGTGTTGTATGGGCTCTAGTCGACTGGCCATGTCATTGTTTAGTGCTAAGAAACCAACATTATGTGAGGACCCTGAGTGTCCGGAACCCTTGAGGCCTGGATGTGGAGCAGGAAGAACCAGCCGCTCTCTAGGTGGTGTTTCACAGGGGGCCATGTGAAGTAATATGGTTTCCATACTAATGTGTAGTGGTTGATTTGGTGTGCATTTTGGGTGGGCTAGCTGACCAATCTGAGTTGCGACTGGACTACCCTGTTTCCTCTACGCCCGACTCTAAGATAAATGGGTTTTTATTGATTGAGATATTTTTATCTGTGCTCCTAAAACAATGAATGTTTTTGGATTGCTCCTCCTGTCTCGCTCCGTCTTATTCCTTGCCTTCAATTTGGTAAAACCTGTGAGTCATAACTGGGAGTATTTCCCTGGTCCCCCACTAGGGTGGCATAGTCAGATGAACTAATTTCTGATGCTTGACACAGTGGACTTTAAGGGAGTGCCACTTGTAGAATGGCCCAGCCAATCACCTGACTTGAATCAAATAGACCATTCAAAATAAAGATGAGATTTGATAGACAAAACCCACAGAACTATCAAGACTTTTATGTATTTCATACATTTCAGTAGTTTTTCAGTAGTACTTTCTCCTTGTGTCATTTTATTGTTATTACACAACTACTTTTTCAGATTTTTTGTTCTTGTTTTGTTTTATTTTTATGTTTGTATTGTTTAGGTTTTTACCAAAATCTGGCTCAATTCCATGTCAACAGCCCTTTAGAAATGTTATTCCCAGGAAAATAAACATGACGTGTTCAATACTTATTTTCCCCACTGTTTGTAATAAATGCTGCATGTGATATAAACATGGTACAACATGGTTTTACTCCAAATTCACCTCATAAGTTCAATCGAGTGTTTTATTCGGTCAGTTCTGTCCATGCAATGCTCTAGGAATTTGCTGGGTTGCTTCTTTGGCATTTGGAGTTTCCATGAAAGCACCCTCTAGCCTTCAGCGGAGATTTACTACAGATCATTTTTCACTTTCCTGAATCTTGTGTGATTTCAATTCGATTAATCAGTCCTACAGGCTGGATGGATTTTTATGTCTTTTGATTAGCTTATTTAAAATGTTTTGGTAGGTAAAAGAGTAATTTAAAATGCTGTTTCAGAAATAACACTTCCCCACATCCAGTCCAACTTCATATGATTTAAATTAAAATGTTTATCATTTACTACTCCACCTTCATATCTCATGTGATTTCTTTGCTGGGAATGAAATTTATAATGTGTCAGATTTTTCATAATATGGTAAAATTGCTTTTTTAGGTTGCTTTTTTTGTAGGGTGTTATTGTGATAATAGTGAATAAAATATACATATCTCAGAATGTTGAGATAATTAAATTTTTTTTTTGTGCCAAGCATTTGTGTGTTGCATGAATTGGTTGTTCATCCAAATTTATCCAAACCAATTGGATGGGGCTTTATCATCGTTATACTTGTCACAGTCAGGCCAGACCCAATCTCAGTCACCGCCACAATCACCGCAATAACAGTCACCTGAGCTTTTAATCAGTCCCGCTCCTGCACGTTGTTCTCGGTCATCACTCCAGCACCATAAAAACCCTCACCAGTCTTAACTCAGTTTCTGGCTTCATTCCAACAACGAACTCTCAATGCGGTCAGTGTCTAAACTATGTTATATAGTTTAGAAATATATTCTTGTTCCCTGTGATCTTCAGTGTCTGTGTCTCTCCTTCCTTGTGTGGTTTCTTCTGGTCCCTCCTTTGGTTGTCGTACAATGCCTCTATCCTGCACCACAGCAGTGGTGAGTCTTGAGTTTTGTTTACCCATCCATCCTATTTAATAAACTGTTGTTAAACTTATATTTTTGGTTCCCTTCCTGAGACAATAGGTGCGTCCCAAATCGCATACTTATTCACTATTCTATGCCATCTTCTAGTGTAAGTAGTGCATTCACACTGAAAAAGTACACTTTAAATACCTGACTGATGCACTAATTTAACTGTTATTATGAACTGTGGAATGATGGACACTTCACTCAAACAACGATCGCATGTAACAGAAGAGGCGGAGCTTTCGGGCACTGATGTTGGATTATTTATTTTGGATTGTGAAAGCAAAATTCTCTTACGAGAGTGATTATAAAACATCCCGATGATGAATAGTTATACCCAAGGCAGGCATTATTTTTTACTTCAGTCATTTATTTTACTATTATCTCAAATGTCAACAGGGAAACGGTTGGAAATTTTGCTTTGTAAAGCTTAAATTCTATAAATTATTTTTAAAAAGTTAATATACAGTTGAAGTCAGAACTATTAGCCCCCTTTTGAATTATTATTTTTTTAATGTTTCATAAATGATGTTTAACAGAGCAAGCACATTTTCACTGTCTGATAATATTTTTTCTTCTGGAGAAAGTCTTATTTGTTTTATTTCGGCTAAAATAAAAGCAGTTTTAAATTTTTTCAGGTCAAGAATATGAGCCCCTTTAAGCTATATATTTTTTTTCGACTGGCTGCAGAACAAACCATCGTTATACAATAATTTGCCTAATTACCCTAACCTGGCTAGTTAACCTAATTAACCTAGTTAAGCCTTTAAATGTCACTTTAAGCTGAATTCTAGTGTCTTGAAGAATATCTAGTCAAATATTATTTATACATGACAAAGATAAAAGAAATCAGTTATCAGAGATGAGAAATGTGTTGAGAAAATCTTCTCTCCATTATACAGAAAATGGGGAAAAAATAAACGGGGGGCTGATAGATCTGAGTTTAATTGTAAATGGCATTTCTTTCGACATACTGCATGCTATATCACATAACAAAACAATAAAATTTATAATTTATTATTGTTATTTTAATATCATCTAACCATCAAAAATGTAAATAAAATTAACTCTATTTTGATGGTCCCCGTAGTGGACTCTCTGTTAAATGTAAGTTACTCTGTAACATAAGGTAAACAGTAATTTTAAAAGATTATTAATAAACTGTTGTGTTAAAGAAGAAAAAGTCAACAGATTTTTTTTTTCTGAGAGAACGTTACAATAAATAGTTATTTAGTTTATATGCTTAAGTCCTCTTTAAACATTCTTTGAACTAATTTAGCAACTCATTAGAATCAGCAGTCATTAGAATATTAGTAAACTGATACTTAACTGTTCGGTTGAATAAGTTAACTTAAGTTTTTTTTACATCGTTATTGATTTATCTAACACTTTTATGCTTAAAAAATAGTTTTGTTTTTTTAAATAAAAGTTTAAGACAAATGCAAAGATTTCTTGAAAAGCAGCTTGAGTCATGATTTCTAAAAAGTGTTTCAAGAGCCAAGAAAGCACAAGCTTTAAATAAGTGAAAGAACTCAAGCTTTTATTGTATTGCTCCTGTTTCTACTGTGTTTGCATTCTGCGCTGTTGAGCAAGCAAATTGAATTAGATTAAACACAAACCATTAGGACACACTGTTGTTCTAAAGTTCTAAAATAGCACTCAAATGCATTATTTTTGTTACTTTTATGCTCTCTTTAATGGAATAAAGGCCTGTTTCAGCACAGCGCAGCACTATTGTTAAAAGATAAAAACGCTGAGATCAAAAAGACTTTTTCTTATTAATATGCTTTTATGATATGATACAGTAGCAAAGAATCTGAATCAGCCGTGCGTACATGACCTGCATTCATTCTATGTACTGTATACTCTAATGCATAATGCATCTGTACACTTGCATTATGTTTTATAACCACTGCCACTGAAGTTTTTGTGACACCACCGATGCGTGAAGTAAGCTCTTGAAAACACACTTCACCCGTAGTGTGTGTTCAGCCTCCCCAACAGACCGGATTTGCACTGCATTTTTTATTTTTATGGAAGTTTCTAGTATGTCCCTCTCTCCTTTTGTTGTGTTTTGTTGCTTCATAAATAAAATAACATTAAAAAAACATGACCTCAACGTGGGCTTCATCCACTGGTTTCAGCCGAGAAACACATTACTAATTGTCAGATTACAAATTATTTATCGCATTATTGAATGCATTATGCATTAGATATGCAAGCATAGCAGAGGTTTTGTGGAGGAACGGAGGGGGGTAAATGGAGCTTTGACTGTAGGTGTGCCTGAAAGCATCTCTCGCACGGACAGGCCTGACAGCTTCACTGGAGGAGGCTGGAGAACTGAGCATCAAAAAACTCTCAGTAGTGCAGTTTCCAGCTTTCTAATTGGCCTTACTGACGGATCTTAAAGTCTGGGTTATCCCATGAGCAAAGCCGCATGCTCGTCAGAGGCTTCCAATCAAATAGTAAACACAAAAATAGGCATGACCTTTCACCTTTATAAATGTGCATTCTGAAATATACATGACTCTGTGGAGAGATATCCAATTACATGTCATAAATCATATGAAGTCACATGAACTTTTGATCCTGAGGTTGTTGAAGCTGGTAAAAGTCTGTAACATTCTGTGTTTTCTTAAAGTGCTGGGCTTTTGGTTAATGGGTCTAAAAGTATTATATTGATCTTTATAAAAGCATACTGGACACAGCCACTCATCTGTTTATCCATAATCCATTTATTGTCATCCATCCATCCATTCATTTATTGTTCTTTTTGACTGTCTAATAGGGCGACACAGTGGCTCAGTAGTTAGTACTGTCGCCTCACAGAAGAAAGGTCGCTGGTCCAAGCTGGGTCAGTTGTCGTTTCTGTGTGGAGTTTGCATGTTCTCCCTGTGTTGGCGTGTTTCCTCCACGTGCTCTGCTTTCCCCCACAGTCCAAAGACATGTGCTATGTGTGAATTGGGTAAGCTAAATTGGCTGTAGTGTATGAGTGTGCATGGGTGTTTTTCAGTACTGGGTTGGGCTGGAAAGGCATCTGCTGTGTAAAGCATATGCTTGGTAAGTTAATGGTTCATTCCGCTGTGGCGACCCGTGATGAATAAAAGGACTAAGTCAAAGCAAAATCAATGATTGAATGTCTGTTTAATGATCTATTTATTTTACATTAATTAATTTATTGTAGGTGACACGGTGGCTCAGTGGTTAGCACTGTCGCCTCACAGCAAGAAGGTCGCGGCTGGGTCAGTTGGCCTTTCTGTGTGGAGTTTGTATGTTCTCCTCATGTTGCCGTGGGTTTCCTCCAGGTGCTTCGCTTTCCCCCACAGTTCAAAGACATGTGCTATAGTTGAATTGAATAAACTAAATTGGCTGTAGTGTTTGAGTGTGAAAGAATGTGTATGGATGTTTCCCAGTAGTTTGTTGCAGCTGGAAGGGCATCCGCTGTGTAAAATGTGCTGGATAAGTTGATGGTTCATTTTGCTGTGGCGACCCCTGATGAATGAAGGACCGAAAGAAGCAGAAGAAAAAAGAATGATTCAATGAATAATTTATTGTGGAATTGATTCAGACGTTCATTCTTTCTTTCATTAAATCATTCATTCACCCGTACATCTGTATATTGCTCTTTTTTCCATCCATCCAATTATCCTTCCATCCAATCATCCTTCCATCCATCAATTTATTCTTCTGTTTATTTTGTCTGTTTATTGATCCAATGTTCTTCTTCCATCCATCCATCCATCCATCCATCCATTCTTCTGTTTATTCTTCTGTGTTTAATGATCCAATGGTCTATCTATCCATTTATCCATCCATCCTTCTATTTATTGTTCTGTCTGTTTAGTGATCCAATGATCCATCCATCCATCCATCCATCCATCCATCTGTTTATTGTTCTGTCTGTTTAATGATTCAATAGTCCATCCATCCATCCATCCATTCTTCTGTTCATTGTTCTGTCTGTTTAATTGTCTGTCCATCCATCCATCCATCCATCCATCCATCCATCCATCCATCCATCCATCCATCCCTCCGTTTTTTGTTCAGTCTGTTTAATCACATATCCATCCATTAATTTATTCAAAAACTAATAAATAACACTATTAATAATACAACTGTATTATTATATTACATCAAAACTTATTTTATATATATTTTTATTTTTACAATTTCTTTATTAATCTTCTTTTTTCCTTATTAATTTTATCTGCTCAGCACTGGTTCCTGCCAGCAAACTGCACCTGGGCAACATGTCATGCCAATATGTTCTTCATTTAAACTTGCGTTAATAAGCAGTGTCTGAGTTAGTGAGAACACACAGCAATTAGTGAAAGTCCAAAGCAGAAGCAGTTTTGGCTAATCATTTTTTAATATGATCCATCATTCATTGAATTAACCAAGCTGATATCTGAGGAAAATGCTGACTCTCCCATGCCATATTAATTGGGCTCCAGTGAAATGGGATGAGCGTTTGGGCTTTTTTTCGGCTCCACCCGGCAGTTTTGTAGCATCGCTTTGTAATATTTGTTTCAGGCTGCCGTGTTCTTCAGGGACACAGTGGGGGTGAAAGTCATCACAGCTTTTCTTTTTTCTTCTGCTGCTGATATGTTTCTGTCCCTACCGTGTAAACAAATGTCGATCCAGCCGCCAAATTAACCAAAATAACATCGGTTTGCGGAGGCTGTCTCTTAAAGCCAAGCCAAACCGCTGCTGTCCTCTTATTCCTCTACACACAGCAGTTCTTCGGCACATTTGTCTTTTGGCCCCTGATGTGTTGTGCTTATGTTCCTGCTTTTCACAATATGTTTGTGGACCCATAAAGCTGAGAGTCATTACAAGCCCCCCCACCACCGAACCCACAAAAGAGCTGCTCAGTTGCTATGACAACCGAAATAAAAGCAATTAAGGATGATTTAAGTAGGAAAAGCAAATCCAAGTTTGCACATAGCTCTCTCAGTTCTACTAAATGTCGAAGTGATCCTTTATCCACCCATATCTCTTTGTGCGTTATTCCACTTAACAAGACTAAAGTGCTGACAAATGAACAAGCGTACTGGTTTAGGGTGCCTTGAGCAAGTATAAAAGCAGAGCATAATGACTTAATGAGGAATTAAATGATACATATGAAAATAATGCTGACTGTCTGAGGTTTTATTTTTGCTAAAGCCCACTTGATTATTTTGACCCCCATTTTTTGCATTGTTATTGTAATATTGCCAACTAAGTAAGAATATGTGCAAAATGTTCAACAAATGGCCATCCAATATTTCATTGACATCAGTTCCAAAGGCATTTTTTAAATTCATTTTTCTCATTAGGATTTCTTTTATTTAAAGCATTTTAAGCCATTAACAAAACAAACCAGTTGCAAAGTAAATTCTAATTTGGCAAAAGTTGATTTTACATAAAGAAGAGAAGGGCATAAGATTGTGTATTTATGCCTTCAAAAAAGGAAAGATTGAGAGGAAAATATACCGAAATAAAATGTTCATTTAAAATTATTAGTAAGATCTAAACAAATATGTTTTTTGCAAAACATACATACAGTCATAGCCAAATTATAAACCCTCCTGTAAATTATTTATTTATTTATTTTTACATTTTTTTTATTGTTTTTCAAATATTTCCAAAGTGATGTTTAACAGATCAAGAAAATGTTTCCCAGTATATCCTATTATATTTTTATTCTGGAGAAAGTTTATTTCTATAAGTGATATCTTATAAGTGATTTTACCATTTTTATCACTACAGCACTATCCCTGTGTCAGTACAGTTATTAAAGAAGATGCTTCAATTCAGGATTGTGGACGTTAAATCAGGTTTATTTTGTAAATCAACAAGGAATATCCAAACAGCAGTGGATATTAATGATCATCCTGTCACAAACAGTGCAAATTTAAACATGCGTGCTGGTTGTGTGTGTGTGTGTGTGTGTGTGCGTGTGTGTGTGTGTGTGTGTACTGTATGTGTGTGTGTCTGCTGTGTGTGTCTGTGTCTGTGTGTGCTTGCATGAACTTTTTATTGACATTATGTGAATCAATGTAGAAAAACTCCACAACAAATACATCAAATAATCATTGGGAAAGTTATTACTGCAGTATTTCTCAAAAATGTTCTTGAGATCTGCTTCTTTCATGTCGTTCACTCTGCTGTTTATCTGACACAGATTGAAGCACACACTGACAGGCACATGGGAACGGTTGGTGGGGAGAACTAGCATTAAATGCACAGGAAACAAAAACAGCTACATTGTGTTTAGGGCAGACAATTCAAGATGGGTGTTTTGAGCTAAAACTTTACATACACATTCTGGAGACACAAGACTCATCTTAAATCTTGAAAAAGGGGTAAAATATGTGCATTTTAATGGCTTCAGAACAAACTACTGTTTTTTAGTGACTTGCTTAATTAATAACTTGCCAAAATTAGTCTAATGAATTAACACTTAAATTGCAAGTTAATCCAAATACTAATACCTTGCAAAATACCCCAAAAAGTATTATGTATAAAAGAAATTAGTTATTAGAAACTAGTTATTAAAGCTAAAAATGTGTTGAAATGATCTTCTTTCCAATAAACACCACATATATTCAATATATATATATATATATATTTATACAACAGTTCTGTCTGGTTCTTAAATTTTAACCTTTGTGTATCAATCTGGCACACACAGCAAAAAGCAGAGGAAACTCTACAGTTTGACAAACATTGCTTCTGTTGGACAACATAATGCACTTTTGGGGCTTTTTAGTCGAGAATGTAGTTGTTTAGATTGCAACTATACTGTTTATTTATAAGGATAGTGCCTATTTTAAATATTTATAATTTCTGAGACACGCCGCATCAGCAGTCACTAGCCTTTCATTAAGCAGAGCTACAACTGATCTAACTACAGCTGATCAAATCTCTATATAGCTGGTAAGTGACGTTCTAAGTCAATCTCTCTCTTTTGTATGTTGTAGTGCTGTATTTATACCATAGTAATTGTAATGTGTTGAGTGTAAGATGGGACACACAGATCAGAAATGTGTGTATTTTGAGTTGGCCTCTCTTTGTATAACCCTGTTACCTTTTGGTTGGCCATCTGTTTGTTTTTATTGCGTCTCCTGTTTTCGTTACTGCAGACTAGTTCAGTAAAAGAAAGACAGAAGAAATGCCAGCATGTGTTTAGCATTTTTCCTTATTGCAAACACAGCAGTAATCTGATAGCGCTGGTTTGTGGTAAATTATTGTTTTCACCTGATTGCAACAGAGAAATACTGGGAGATATCTCTGTAGACAGATGGCATTTTATACTGTTCAGTCTTATAATCCTAAAATGTCATCAAAATCACTGGTTTTGTCATCATTTTAGACAGTACACTAGAGAATCATTCAAATACTAGCTCTAAAGTGACGTTTGTAAAGTAGCAACGGCTTCTGCTGTTCTGACGTCAGCTGCAAATATGAATGAATACAGAAGAAAGTAGTATACACGATTATGCCATCGAACTGTTGTATAAATGCAATATCCCACTCGTAGCAGTGTGATATGGCTGTATATCGTCACTGGTGGGACACCAAGGCATGCCTCCCATGAGTGCTGATATACATCCATAACTGCTACTGCTACTACTCACGGTATACTGTTTTAAAAACAACTTGAATTAACGCAAACTGATGTGTTCAACAAAAACATATATTTTTTACAATTTATTATTTATTGCTAAAAAAAATAAATTTCCTTGTGGAAAAAAGGCATAAAGTTTTTACCTGACCACTGCGCTCTATTCAGATGCACTGTAATTAGATTGCCTGACATATCATTAGAGGACACAGCTTATATACCATGTGACAGAATACATGGAGGTTGGTCTAACACAGAAGTGGAAGTTAGTAAAAATGTCATAGATGGCTCAGGGCATCTTTAAGCCTGTGCAGTCAGCCTAGATTCACTCCCCATGTTCCAACGAATGACACCTGCTGGAGTAATGCTGACAAAGCTGCATCCGTCTCATTCCATCAGCCACATAATTTGATGTTCTTACTCCCCTGTTAAGTACACTGTCATCCCTGCTCGCCTATAAAGATTAACAGAACATTTCCGAGGGTATGTTGTATGTGCTGGGGAATCCAACAGGAAATGAGAGCATTCAACTCCTAGTTTGGTCAGGAAGACGCAGAGTTTACTGACAAACATGACCTATTTTAGTGAATGCACTTGAAACCACACACACATAGTTGCTTGTGTTATGTTTAGTGCTCTCATAGTAGCTATACGGAAAATTGTAAAGATAAATTATAATTACCCCAGTTTTCTTTCACAAGATTTTACTGGCTGATATTTTAAACTGTGGTTATTTATTTTGATATCTGAATAAACCACCATCTCATGTTGTCCTATTACTGTCATTACACACTCTAGTTAAGCCAACTGCAAATTTCTGCTTACTCAGTTCAATTAAAATGATCCAAACAATTCCCAATGGACCAAATTATACAAGTCCTGTCCTACTTTCACCCCCTTTTCCCACTAAAAAGCCCTTTTACTGTAGTAAATAATTACAGTACTGGACACTTTATTAGGTACACTTTACGAACACAAGTTTGGACCTTGTTTGCCTTCAAAACTGCTGCAATTATTTATGGCATTGATTTAATAATGTGCTGGATACATTCCTCAGAGATTTTGGTTCAAAATTGACCTGATAGTATGGTCCACGATGTGAAGTCTTTCAAAGAAGCTCTACCGGGTCGAGTTCTAGTGACTGTGGAGCCATTTGAGTTTCAGATAATTTGAGCTTTGTGACTTGATGTATTATCCTGCTGGAAGTGGACATCACAAAAAAGGTTTACTGTGGTCATAAAGAGATGGCCATGCGCAACAATAATACTCAGGTAGCCTGTGGTGTTTAAACAATGTACATTTGGTGGTCCAAATTGTGCGGAAAAAAAATCTCCTTAACCTTCACCCATCAAATTTCACTGCATAAATTGATACTCATCAGACCAGGTAACCTTTTTCCACAATCTATTGTCCAGTGTTTTTGAGAGTGTGTGAGCTTTAGGCTTAGAGTATTGTTCTTTTATGACAGGAGTGTCACTTATTGCTCTGCTGCTGTTTCTCATCTACATCAAGGTTTTTGTGTTGTGCATTCAGAGATGCTCTTTTACAGACCTCAGTTGTAACAAGTGAGTATTTGAGTTTCTATTGTCTTACTGAGCTTAAGCTAATCTAATAATTTTGCTTTGACCACTGGCATCAACAAGGCATTTTTTGCCCACAGAACTGCCACTGATTATATATTTTTTCAAATCATTCTCTGTAAACCCAAGAGATAGTAGTGTGTGAAAATCATATAGATCAGCACTGTCTGAAATACTCAGATCAATGTGCCTGACAGCACCAACCATGCCACATTCAAAGTCACTCAAATCACCTTTCATCTCCATTCTGGTGCTCAGTCTGAACTTCAGAAGATCACCTTGACCACAAAATATTCAAAATATTAATTGTTATTAATTACCAGTGGTGTAAAGTAACTAATTGCAAATACTCAAAGTAATGTAATTAGGTAAATTTTCCCAGGAACTGTAATTTACTGAGTAGTTATAAATGTTTACTTTTACTTTTTCCCACAGTACCTTTTTTAGTGCTGTATATTGGTACTTTTACTCCAGTACTTTTCTTCAACCTGCAGTCACTACTTTATTTTTTTTCTTGTTTACTGTATGATAACCGAAGTGGCCTTAAATACCCAGCAGGCACAAGAAGTCAACATGACGTCATATTAACTTTGTACTCTAACGTCATGGGGACGTTGTATTTTGCTTTGAATTTAAAATTGGGTTGACATTATACCTCAGGGTTGAACATCAGGACAACGTCAATGTCAAACGCCCAACCTAAAACCAACCAAATATCAACATCTAATGATGTTACAGTTTGAGTCTTTGTGCACGTAACCCCTATGAAGTCTATCAGATGTTGGATTTTTGTTGCCATACCTGATAATTAAATGTCAGTATTTGACGTCAAAATGCCGTTGGTTTCAGATGTCGGCTTGATGCTGGATTTTTATCACTTTCTAACAACCTAAAATCGACCAAATATCAACATCCTTTGACGTCATTATTGGACATAGACATTGAGTTATGGCATCACGACCTAAATCGAACCTAATATGAATGTCTTATGATGTTGTGTGCCTGCTGGGCAATAACTAAATGCACTACAGAATGTTACATTTATACACAACTACAAATTAGATGCAAACACATCAGCTTTTTATTGCATAATACTCACCACTCACTACTTTTGAGTACTTTTTAAAGGGCAACTTTTTACTCATACTTTGAGTAATATTTACAACAGATACTTTTACTCTACTTGCACTACATTTTTAGGCAAGTAATGGTACTTTTACTCAAGTATGATTTTTCAGTACACTTTCTACCACTGTTAATTACTCACCCTCAATCCAAACCCACCCAGAGAACCCCTACACAAAGTAAGATATTTTAGGTGAAATCTAAAGCTCCTTAATCCTCTGTAGACAGGAAGTTATCTGATTTGTTTAAAGTTCAGAAAAATAGCTTAATTTCTAAAGATGAGCAAAGGTCTCAGGTGTTTGGAATAACATAAAGTTGAGTAATAAATAACATAATTTAAATTTTTGAATGAACTAATACTATAAGTATACTTATGTGCCATTTTATACACAAAATTACTTTTAGCTTGTTGATACGCACTAATTGCTAACTGCAAGAAAATTAATTGGGTTAAGTCAAATGTTTTTTTGTTTTAATGAATTTAGATTCTGCTACACCATGTCTCTGAAGTTCACAGTTTAATATGATGTTAAGAAAACCTATTCATATAGTGATTAGCCAAATGAATTACCTCCAGTCAAATAATAATTTCTTGTAGAGAAGAAAACGCCAAGTCTGTTTCTTTCACAAAGTCCTAGTTCAAAAAAGAAACCCCTCTCATCTATTTGGGTCAAACACTTGCCCGTTCCCTTGACTTTCATGAAAACAGGGCATGACAGTTAAAACAGCGTCCAAATTAATATGAAAGGAATGACGTCTTTTCCCTTTTTTTTGCACAGAGCTTTGTTCAGTAATGATGGTAATGGCTTCAGTGCTTCCTGCTGAAAGACCTCGCGCTTCACTGTCTGACTTTCAAAGGTGAAAAGCTTTTAAGGTATAATGGAGACGCAAATGTTACTTGCAGTGCTGCTGAATTAGCTATGCCTCATCACCTTTAACAACTAATGGGAAGAAAAACGTCCTGTATTGAGGGCTGAACCCGGACACAAATGGCTCTTTCTTTGGGATCCCTTCCTTTTGAAAACTCAAGCGCACAATCAAAACTTCTGTTATAGTAACTGTCAAATAGCCTAAGGTGGTGCTGCATTATTCACTTGCTAAATATTTCATTCCTCTGTACCTTTATGTCAAAGAATTGTTGTGAACATTCTTTGAGCTATAAATAATGAGCTGAATGTGGAATACTTTTGGCTATTTGCTTTATTCATCCACATTGAGATCTTGAGGATCAATGATTTGATTACTGCTAACAATTATTTTGTTGATTCAGATGACTTTCCAGAAGATGTTTGTGTGCATAACGATAGATAAACCCCCAAAAAGCTCTTTTCTAGACTGCAAGGAAATCAGGATGGTGTCAGGAAAAAGCTGAATGTGCATTTCGTTTCTAGTTCATAGGTATTCGAATGAAGATTAGGAGAATCACAAAGCGTGGTGGATTTAAGCTTACTGACTGTACACATTCTTCACTGATTTTCTAAGATGAGGAGTATCCTCAGATTTTCTCTGAGGGGGAAATCAAAGAGCAGCAGTAAAAATCGTGCCAGCGCTGACAAGAATAACCAGAGGAAGGATCCTCTTGTAAGCAGGATATACTGTAAGTGTACTGTTGTGATTCTGCAGCGTTTAGATCCACTAGGCTCAGCTTTACTCCACCCTGTAGCGTCGGTTCTGGTTCTGCCTACTTCATACTTATGCAGACTTTCAGCTGTGAAGACAAAAAATAAAAGAGCTGTTGATATGTTGTATGTAAGACAGTAATTTCTCTTGTGAAATTAATTCTCTTGAAAAATACTTTTATATTAAAGAGGAGTGCAAGTTTTTTGTAGAAAGAAATTGACCTTATACTGCGATGCGGAGTGTGCTTGTTTTTTTCGATTGTTTTTAAACTTCCAATTCCGTCGCCTATAGAAGAAATGACCAGGAATAATAAACACCAGAAAACGGTGAAAGTGCTTTGCTCTACAGACAAGTGTGTTCATGACTATACATAAAAAGCAGAATAATATAACAAGAAAATATCAGTATCATTAAATATAGATAAATCACTCATGTGCATGTTTTACAGTTCATACATTCAGTCACTGTTATCTTTTTCTTTGCTTTGTTGGTCCAATTCTCTAGGTGTGAAAAATAAGAGTTGTTTGGAAAAAATCATGAACTTAGGAGGAAAAAGAACAGGGAAAACAGATGACTATGGCTCAGTTATACCATAGACAAATTTAGAGTAAAGCTCAAAGTATTCTGTCAGATGATTCCCATCCTATGTACCACAAGATTTATTTTAAATCCGATACAGAACTTCTATTAGTAAAACAAATCGGTTCAAACTTTTATTTATCCCCTCAGCTGTAAAGTTTTTAGATTTAGGGTAGATTTGTATTGTTCAATGTGTCTTTGTGTATTATGTTTGATGCTTCTATGCTCCAACCAAATTGTTTTCTGGAAATGAATAAAGACTTACTGGCTGACTTTCAGTTCGCAGCATCAAGCAATGGAAAAAGCAAAGCAAAATCAATGGAAGTCTTGAGCCAAAAAGATTCCAGTGTCGTACATGAAGAATAAGGTCAATATCTTAAACATATTGTAATGTACTGTAAATGTAAATTGATTGATAAACTTTAAATATTAAATTATTTAGTCAGTTAGTTGCAGTCACCAAAATATAATTTTATTTGAAACAATAAAACAAAATAAGAAATCAGATATTTGTTGCCTTTCTTTAAAAAAGTGTATGATTAATACAGAAAAGTGTAAGTTAATTGAGCTCATTATAATAAGTTATTAGTATAATAAGTATAACTTTTGTAATTCAATTTGTTAATGTGTAGTATTGTAAGACATTATAATGATAGTTTTAATTAACTGTATGTTTAATTAGATTCAACTCAAAAATTTAAGTCAGCAAATAAAACGTTGTAGTGAACTCAGCAAAAAAAGCTGATTGAACTCTAAATCCACTCAGTTCACACAACACACACTCAAGCAAATTTCACTTATTTATTTACAACATTAATGTTTTATTTATGGATGTTTAATAATTCATTCTCTCTTTTTTTGTTGTTTGTTTGTTTCAGCTAACTTGCAGCAAGTCGTGTTCCCAATTCCCATAAGGCATTTTTTGGCACTTGGCAGTGCAGCCTAGTAAACCACAGGGAAGCTAACGGATTTCCTTCTTCTGTTGGTGAGCCGAGAGGGACTGGAGATCCACCACACTGTAATTGTTCTGTGTCATGGATGTTAATGTCATTACATCCTGCAGCTGATGAAGCCAGTTATGCCGTCTTAATTACATAGGCCTGTGTCACTGTTAATATAATCTAATCTCAGTGGACAACTCTCACTTACAGCCCAATCTTAGGGTTATATTAAATCATTGCAGTTCCATTAAGGTGAGACACTGGTATGCATAGTACACAGTTTTTTTATAATATTTTAAGATTTTTTGGCTTTCATTTATTGCACTTTAACAATTTGTATCTGTACATGTAATCTTTGATGCATACACTCACACCAGTGTGATCAGTATTGGCTGGTTATATTAAATCATTGCAGTTACATTAAAGTGAGACACTGGTAAGCATAGTACAGTTTTTTCATAACAATTTTAAGATTTTCTGGCTTTCATTTATAGCACTTTAACAATTTGTGTTTTTATACTTAAATCTTTGATGCATAAGTGTATCAAAAGACCAGATGCTAAATTCAAATCTGTTTTCCTGCAATGGCTAAATGTGCTAAATCAGAGATAGAAGCCCATGGTGCTAGTCATAAATTGCAATGCATCAATGTTTTCAAACTAAACAAATAAAATTCATGCTGATGTTTATGGAGACTGCAATTATGATTATTTTTAAACATAATCAGATGCACACTGTTTAGGAAACTTGAATGTTTACTCTATTACTCTCCTAGTTAAACAGCCCCTTACTTTCATGTATTTCTGACAGTTTGATGAATTAACATGTTGTAAATCCAGCAGCTCAAATCTCTCCTCTGCATCTCAGACTAACATTGCGTAAGCCATCATCTATTCAAATAATATGATCATTATTAAGCTGTTTTAATGTTCTTAGACAAATTTGTTAATACGAATAAGAATAAGAAATTTAACAATATAATTAGGATATTTGACAATATTTACATAAAAGGGAAAAACCAATGTACTATATGCATAAATCATTGTGATGCAGTGTGTCTCACAATAAACTTGACATGTTACCATGCAAACGTAAAGTGATGATTTCTAAATAATGGTTACTTTGAAAAAACAGTTGGGACAGTGTTAAAACTAGCAAGTAATTTTTTATTATTATTATATCTTGTGTGTGTAAATTAAGTGCTTACATTCACTAGACAGTTGTATCCTTGTCTATATTCTGAAGGTTTTATATATTATTGGTATTCATATCACAATTTTTTTAACTTAAGTTTATTCAGTGCTCAGATCCTACATTGCTATGTGTGCAATTTAGGAAACTTTGTGATTGTAGCAATGTAGGAAAATTCGCAGTTATGTCACCCATTAGGGTCATGCTATATACAATAAGGTTTTATTAGTTTATAACGTAATTAGTTACGTAAACTAACATGAATAAAGAACAGTCATTAATCATAGTTCAACATTTACTAATGCATTATTAAAATCCAAATTCTGGAATGTTTGTTAATGTTAGTTAATGCATTGTGATTAACAAGAACTAACAATGAATGCCTATATTTTCAATAATTAATGCTAACACAGAGTAATAAACACTGTAAAAAAATACATTGTTCATTGTTTGTTCATTGTAAAGGCTTGACTAGGCTAATTAAGTTGGGTTAATTAGTCAAGTCATTGGACAACTTGTTCTTCAGCAATCAAACAACATATTGCTCTGTGAAACATTCCTTGAGAAATATTTTCGGAAAAGAATTACATTTCACAGAAGGGTTAATAATGTTGCCCTCCACTGTAATCAATCAGCCTGTGGAAGTATGGTGATAATAACTATTAGTTAATCTTTTACTGTGTTACTCTGCAATTTCCCTAATTCAAGTCACTGCAGTCTCTGTATAAATATCAAATTTGTAGACTGAATACAAGCACACACATTTAACTGGAACAGTGTGAACAGCCAAATTCATAAATGCTGATGTTGTGCAATGCATTGCATGTAATATAGATGTGAGTACAGTATGCATTTATCATTTATTAACTCATGCAGTCTCTGCCATTCACTTGGGTATTGTGACCAATTCAGTTGTTGATGCAATCTTCAGATTCACCATGGCTTCAGTTACAGTATGTGATTCATTCCAAAAGAAAATATTTCATGAACTGAAAAGTTGAGTGAGGGTTATTATTGAAAACACATCTTTAAAGACATTCATTCTGGGTAGAATTTGAGTTTCATCAGATGTGATGTTAAAATCATTGTGACTTACCGTAAATGAGTTAACTGCCAATTTGTTCACACTACACTCCAAGCAATTGCTTAGCTTTATTAGCCTGGTTTCAAATATGGGCAAACCCAATGTTTGGATTAATCTCTATTTGACCCAGAACTGGCCTGATATAATCTAGCATTTATTAGAGGGTAGAATACCCATTAGCTGATCTTAAATGTTGAAAAATGCCATTAACAATTGACAAAATATCTTGTTGGGTAGTTTACTCCAGCTGATCAATTGTCTGTTTATGAAGCTTTGAACTGTTTATCAGTTTTAAGTCATTTAATAGACTCCTCTAAATATTTATTTTATCAGCTTAACTTGTAACAATAATCTTACATAGCTACATATGTGCCGCCTGTAGCAAGCAAGCTGGTAATAATGGTACGGTCTGCGCACGGCTTCAAGTTTACAGTCACTCGCTCTTCAGAGTAACGGCAACCGGGAGCGCGCGCGGTGATGGTGTTGAGAAAGCGATCAAGATCCGCGTTGACTTTCTCCTGCTGACATTACAGAGAGTGTGTTCATTTGTTAGTAGGTCTGTCCGAGACACGTTTTTTCAGTCAGCACTGCAGTTTTACAGTACCAACAGGACTTACCAACAGGGATTCACTGCGCTCTGCGTTACAGCCATGGGTTCAGTGTGAGTGAAGAGACAAAAGACTTTTGGATATATATCATATATGTTTGGCTTTTGGCGTGTTTCTCAAATGCAAACGGAAATATGTGGCAAAGCTTCGTCCTACTGTTAACCGGTTTGCTTGGGTTGTGTTCATGTTCAAGTTTCCCAAGTAACATCAACATAGGTGAGTACTCGGCGTCTATTGTTTATAATCGCGTCCCTAAAGTTTCCGTTGCACAGAATAAGGTATTTTCGAGGTCATTTACGTTACGATGTTCACATTCTGCTTGTATTTTCCCTCAATTACTCTTTCTGTAATCTCGACAGGAGGTTTGTTTCCAACCGACTCCCATGAATACGATGTGTTCCGTTTCGCGCTCTCGCAGCACAATGATGTCCCTAAACTGGTACCACAAGTGGACATGGTGGACACGGGGAGCAGCTTTGCTATGACATACGCCTGTAAGTTGTGTATTATTGTTTATCCTCGAGGTCTGTTACTCTTCCCAAAGCCAAACATCTGCAGTGCGCACGCGACCTGTTTCCATCACGCTTGTTGCTCTGCTGAATTTCCGTACGACTTTGCACAGATGATTTATGCCATTGTACGCTTAGCGAAGTAAAACCCCAGACATTTTGTTGCTGTCTTCACTTATACAGTCTAAAACTCAGCTGGATTACTGTCACGATTAACGTCAAGATGTCAGGTGGAACTGCAAAGCTGGCAAAATGTCCTGGAACACCTGAGGTTGAATCTGACACAAGCCAGTGGTGTG
The DNA here is from genome assembly GCF_052040795.2 of Danio rerio. Classification (NCBI taxonomy): domain Eukaryota; kingdom Metazoa; phylum Chordata; class Actinopteri; order Cypriniformes; family Danionidae; genus Danio; species Danio rerio. The sequence goes on along the minus strand of NC_141041.1, from coordinate 30,171,088 downwards.
TTTCACAATTTCAGGGGCTTCTTGTGCCACATTCGTTTCATTTTAGATTCAGACTTGTGCTTTTTACGTGTTTAGTAAACAAAGGTGCATTTATTATGTTTATTTACAATGTAAATGCATCGTAATTTTAATAGAAATGTAATAAAATAAAAACAAAACAAACCATTACTATTGACTGTACAGTAATATACAGTATTATATGCATTATCATATTTTATAGTGCTAAACAACATCTTTAAGACATTATAAATACAATATTTTTTAATGTTTTTGGCAACTAAGTAGGATTAACAGCTTTAAATAATTCAGTTTATTATATTTATGTGAGTAATGTATGCAAAGGTATGCACAATGTGTTGTTTATTTCACTAATTTTGTCTTTAGTTTATTTCTGTTGAAACATCGCCTGAAGCATTCCCACCACCTTTTTTAACAGCAAATTTCTGGCACTGCAGTTGTCATATTTAACATGTTTTTATAGCATATTTGCAGACAGCATATTTTTCTGTCATAAAATAGAATATGAACCATATTCCTGTACATAGCTAATATGAACAATTTTAGACAAGCCGAACAGAGGAGACATCCTCATTCATGGCTCAGCTGGCTGTCAATCACAAATCTTGCCCTTTAATGTCTGAGACTGACACAGGCAACCTCTCCATGCTCGTGTTTAACTCTGCCAGCGACGTACAACAGTACATCCACTCTTCAAAAATAAAGGTTCTTTACTGGCATTGATAGTTCCAGGAAGAACCTTTTCATTCCAGTTTTTTTTTTAGAATCATTTGAAAATCTTTTTACTAAAAGGATCTTTGAGGAATCTAAAAAGGGACATCACAAAGCCTCTTTTACCTGGCACCTTTATTTTTAAGTGTCTATGGCTGATTATTTAAACAGCTTCTGATAAAGAGATATTTCAGATGTTTGAGATACTTTGACGCTTGCACAGTAGACCAATCACCCTGACAGGTTCACATGGGCTATAGTTTCTCCCAGATGAGTACTTGTGATAAACCTCTCTCATGTTGAGCTCTTTTTAGTGAGTCTCAGTGCCTCAAAGCAAGAGTATGCTGTTTAATGGTGGCTGAGCACTAAATCTAGGGCTGGAGCAGTGTTTTTCATTTTAGGGCAGTCCTTAGGGCGATTTTATAGGGTGACATCGTAGAGTGTCTTGTTAGAGGAAGGCTATCAAAGGAAAGTTGAACACACTGTGTAAGAGCTGATTCTGTATGTTCTTGTCACGGGGAAGTGTGAAAGTAATTATATGGAGCTAATTACATCTGTAGAGAGTTCGCTCATCAGGGCGATTGTGCATGGCTGCTGTCTTATCCCTTTAATCGCTATATACACCTTCCAGAACAAAACCTGAGAGCACTAGAGCCAGAAAGGGCAACACATTTCAGTTTGATTATAATTTTTCTTCCTCTGCCACAAGAACAATGAGTGAGGCTTTAAGAAGCAGAACAAAAGAAAATCAGCGTTTTTGTCGCTTGATTGATATGTTTAAGAGAACTGTGCTTGCCATTGTGTTTTTGTTTGTTATTATGAAGGAAAACATAAAAAGCTTAAAAAGATGCACTTGCAATAATTGCAGTGATACTGAGAGACAATTTTATAACATGAAGCCCATATGGTTCCATTATTTGGACAAACATTGACCAATCTAATAAAAATTATTCAGTTTAAGTAAAAAAAATGAGCTTAGACAGCCGCTGATGATATTTAAATACTTATTAGTATTAAAATTTTTTTAATTTATTTAATATTTGCATTTTAAGCTATTATTTTGGATGATAAATTAAGTGCATGACTAATTTTTGTTTCTGAAAGAAAGAATAAACATACTCTAGGTGTAGTATAAAATTGCTCAACGCCAACCTCAATTTTCAGTTGCTGAATATGAACAATATCTACAGCGGAAGCACAGAATGTAAAACAGTGGTTAGATCAGCAAAGCGTTACCATTTAAACCCTTTCACAAGTATTAAATACTCCTGCTGACCCACCAGTGTGAGTTTTAGAGTGTGACCATTAAATAAAAGGCAGAGCTTTAAAGTTTACATAGTGACACATTAGTTTTATTACATGACACACCACAGCCTAAAGGTCTCATTTATATACTAAATGGGCAGAAATTGAACCTCTCTAAATCATCATGAGCCATTTTTTATTAATAAATATAGTAAAACTTGGTGACACTGTGGCTCAATGGTTTGCCTCATAGCAAGAAGGTCATTGGTTCGAGTAGTTTGCATGTTCTCTCTGTGTTGCCGTGGGTTTCCTCCAGGTGCTCCGGTTTCCCCCACAGTCCAAAGAAATTTGCTGTAGTTGAATTTAATAAACTAAATTGGCTGTAGTGTATGTGTGTGAATATGAGTGTGTAAGTGTTTCCCGGTACTGGTTTGCAGCTAAAAGGGCTTCTGCTGTGTAAAACATATGCTGGAATAGTTAGTGGTTCATTCCACTCTGGCAACCCCTGATGAATAAAGGGACTAAGTCGAAGGAAATTAAATGAACAAATGAATATTTAAACTTGGTCTATATTCACTTTTAAACATTTTTTATGGCGATGCAGTGGTGCAGTAGGTAGTGCTGTCGCCTCACAGCAAGAAGGTCGCTGGTTCGAGCCTCGGCTGGGTCAGCTGGTGTTTCTGTGTGGAGTTTACATGTTCTCCCGTCCCAGCGTTTGCGTAGGTTTCCTCCTGGTGGTCCAGTTTCCCCCACAGTCCAAAGACAAGTGGTACAGGTGAATTGGGCTAAATTGTCAGTAGTGTATGAGTGTGTATGGAGGTTTCCCAGAGATGGGTTGCAGCTGGAGGGGGCATCCGCTGTGTAAAACATATGCTGGATAAGTTGGTGGTTCATTCTGCTGTGGCGACCCTGGATTAATAAAGGGACTAAGCCAAAAAGAAAATGAATGAAAGTTTTTTTTATGCAAATTTTTATAAATCAGACCCCTGGTGATTTAAGCATATATTGTTTTTTGTTATTTTTTCCATTTTTGTTTGCAAATATTGACATGTTTTATTTATTATATTGTGAAATATTTGATATTTTGATTGTCAGATATGTGTAACAACATAAGGATGGAGGCTGACATATTTACAACATGCTAATTCCTCATCTTCTTCAGACATACAGCTAAAGTCAGAATTATTCTCCCCCCTTTGTTTTTTTTAATGATGTTAAAACAGGACATTTTCACAGTATGTCTGATAATATTTTGTCTTCTGGAAAAAGTTTTATTTGTTTTATTTTGGCTAGAGCAAAATCAGTTTTTAATTATTTAAAAAAACAGTCTACAGAACAAACCATCATTATACAATAACTTGCCTAATTTCCCTAACTTGCCTAGTTAACCTAATTAACCTACTGTAGTTAATCCTTTAAATGTCGCTTTGTTGTATAGAAGTGTCTTGAAAAACATCTAGTCAAATATTATTTACTGTCATCATGGCAAAGATAAAATAAATCAGTTATCAGAAATTAATTATTAAAACTATTATATTTAGAAATGTGTTGAAAATATATTTTCTCCGTTAAACAGAAATTGGGGGAAAAAATAAACAAGGGGGCTAAAAATTCAGGGGGGCTAATAATTCTGCCTTCAACTGTATGTGGACACTGTATAAGTGGTTGTTTAACTTATGACTTATGGAAGAATAGTGTAAACATTCTAGTAACCTAATTATTGTGCATATGATGTGAATAATGCACATTGTCCATAAAGTTGTAAAATAATTATCATTGCTATTGCCATAGTCATCAGCATGTATTTTACAAACCACAAATGCTAATATTATTTGATCCATGAGCGGTGATGGGTGTCATTACATAGTCTGTGCTGCATAGGGGAGATTAGAACTGCTGGATTTTCAACATGTTAATTCATTGACTTCTCCAAAAATACATGACATTGGCTGTTTAACTAGGGGAAGAAAAGGGTAAACATTATAGCTTACACACTAAACAGTGTGTACAGTAGCTGATGCAAATAAAGCACGTCATTTGATTTACAGTTGAAGTCAGAATTATTAGCCTCCCTGTTTATTTTTTCCCCAATTTCTGTTTAGAGATTTTTCCAACACATTTCTAAACATAGTAGTTTTAATAACTCATTTAATTTATTTTAACTTTGTTATGATGACAGTAAATAATATTTTACTAGACACTTCTATACAGCTTAAAGTGACATTTAAAGGCTTAACTACTGTAGGTTAATTAGGTTAACCAGGCAGGTTAGGGAAATTAGACAAGTGATTTAGGCACAATGGTTTGATCGGTAGACAAAAAAAAAAAAAAAAATATATATATATATATATATAGCTTAAAGGGGCTAATAATTTTTTCCTTAAAATGTCTAAAAATGTAAAACTGCTTTATTCTATACCCAAAATAAAACAAATTGGACTTTATAAATATTTAAAAAAGAAAAAGAAAATTAAAGGGGGGCTAATAATTCTGACTTTAACTGTATGTTTAAAATATATTTTTTACCATCTCCATAAACATCAGCATGTATTTTACAAACCATAAATGTTATGTTTTGCTAGTACTTACATCTATTTGAAAGTGTTAAACTTAAAATAAACATCATTTGTTTGAAAACACTGATTAATTGTGATTTATGATGCAGCACGTCTTTCTCTGACTCAGCGTGAGCCATCATGGAAAAGGAGATCTGAATTTAGCAGCTGATCACGTGATGCACTTAATTTTGTTATCACACTATTGTGATTGTATGCGTCATATGTTTAAGTCAAATTCCTTTTGTAGTTGTTTTTAATAATTAATAAAACCTGACTAATTCAGGTGGTTTTCCCTTGATGTTATTTGTATTTAGTTGTGATTAGTAGCTGTATTATTATTATGTGTCCAGTGTTTTTTATTTGTCATTTTCACCATAAGTCTGCATTTCTGCCGTTTTACATTGTTACAGCCTAACAGTTTCTTGATTTGATTGGTTATCTCAGTAATTGTGTTCATTTTAGTGGATCTAGACCACTGAGGCTGACAGCCTACACATTAAACAACCAACAGGGCAATGTCAATATTGAATTTGGATGTTTCTAATTGTTGTCATATTTAATTGCTAACAAAATTTTCTTAAGCTTTGTTTACACCTAGTACAATGTTTTCTTCATTCTCAACTGATCTAATATACAAGTGGTCAGCTGAGACTAAAAACTGTTTATACTTGGTGTTAACATGCATCTCGAATTAGTCTCCAGTGGGTCACTTGTGATTGGATTATGAGGGGGTTTAGATGATTGGCTGCCTTTAAAGCACTTCTAATCAACTCTGTGTTTAGTGCAGTGTTTTTTAGCCCTGCTCCTAAGGCCACTTTCTGTTTTACACCCACATTCATTTTGAGGAAAAGGGCTGAGAACCACTGTTAAAATATAATGGTTGATTGACAAGTGAGTAGGCCGCCCTTTGCTTCCGTCAAGGTTTACATCAGGACAGATTAGTGTCTACTACAGATGCAGTGTGGTCAATTATGGTTCTGACCATATACTGTGGCTGGATTTTATTATCATGTCAACCCTTTTTGTATTGCGTAAGATTTTGGATTTTTTAAATGGTCAGATAAACCAAAAAAAAAAAAAAAGGAGTAAAAGAGAAAATACAGCCTGTCATCTTTACCCTTTTTTGTTGTGTAACAAATGTAAAGGCTTTTTATTTTTTCATTTAAACATGTTCCCATTACTGAGAATTATTATCTGTTTTCTTATTTTAAATGCTTTGTAAGATACATGGCAGAAATGACACAAATAGAGCAGTGCAGACTCTTATTTTCTTAGATATGTGCCTGAACTGGTTCCCAAACTCTGAAGAGTTATAGTAACCGTTTAGCACAGCTCAGATAGATTCATTTAATCTATTATTCATTGCATCATAGCCAGAGTGATTATTTCTGGGGTTTTGATGTATGCATGTGGGAGCAGAGCCACAAAGGGATGTATAGTGAAAAACCCACTTGCGTGGGAGGGAATTGACAATATTTAGCTGAAGTAGGACAGGTGTTCTTCTGGGAGGAAACATTTTTCCCTAGATTACCACATAAAGGAGGGTTTAACTTGCACTGATAATAGTGGGCTTTAATCAACATGGCAAGTCACTGCATAGTGTGATTTTGAAAGGACTGAAGTGTCAAGATTAGATTGCAGCAGACAGATTGTAGAATATTTCTGTCTCCTTAATAGTGATCATTTCCTCAAGACAGGGAAGTTGACTTGTGTATGTCAGTTGACATCATACTCCCACATAAATTGATGTACGCTACCAATGATGTAGTGTGTTTATATATGGAATTTTTTGTAAGGTTTGATTTGATTGAATTTCTGGTGTGATTGCCCTGTTAGTGCAGTATTTCACATTTATTCATTCATTTATTTTCTTTTTGGCATAGTCTCGTTATTAATCCACGGTCGCCACAGCAGGATGAACCGCCAACTTATCCAGCTCATGTACACAGCGGATGCCTTTCCATCGGCAACCCTTCTCTGGGAAACATCCATACATACTCATACACACTCATACACTACGGACAATTGAACCTACCCTATACACTTATACCGCATGTCTTTGGACTGTGGGGGAAACCGGAGCACGCGGAGGAAACCCACACGATGCGGGAAGAATATGCAAACGCCAACTTAACCAGCCGGGGCTCAAACCAGCCACTTTCTTGTTGTGAGGCGACAGCACTACCTACTGCGCTACTGCGTTGCCTGTATTTCACATTTAATGTTGGCATATTTGTTATTTTTTTAAAATTATGCTATAATAAATTATCATAGCAATGATACATTATTTTATTAATATTTGTCTCCAGTGTCTCCAGAATGTGTCTGTAAAGTTTCAGCTCAAAATGCCGGACAAATTACTTATTATAGCCACCAGAAGTTGCCCGTTTTGGTGTCTGAATACATCGTAGCTGTTTTTGTAGCCTGTGGCTTTACATAAAAATTAGCTACTTCTCCCCGCCCACCCGCTTCGATGTGCATGTCTGCTTCTCATCATATGTTGTGTTAGATTTACAGCATGTGGATGTGTTTACATGTTATTATACAAACATGGCATCTGTCAATCAATTCGGTGGTCGGGGAAAACCACACTCCTACATCACGTTGCTGTGGGCCTCAAAATCACTGGGATTTGGATCCTATTTTAAAATCAGCAAATTTAAAAATAGAGACTTGTTGGGTTTATATCACTACAATATGACTGTGAACACACTATACCTACACACAGTTCTGTCCAAACAGCTTACAAAAGATAATTTGATTTCATCATACTGTGTTGGTGCTCTTTAAAGAGATGAAAAAACTCAAATTACCTCATCTTTTACACTTGTGTGTTTTTAAACCTTTATCAGTCTTTTTGTTCCGTTGAACATGAAAGATATTTTGGCTGATTGCTTGTACCCATCGACTTCCATATGTTTTTTTTTCCCCACTATGGAAGTTAATGGGTGCCAGCAATCAGCTCTCTCCAAAATATCTTCTTTTGTGTTGAAAATAGCAGCATTTTCATTTTGGGGTGAATTATTCCTTTAAACTATAATGATCATGTTCCCATTCTCAGGAAGTAATATAAGTAATTGTAACAGTATTGATATTATTCAAAAATAAAAATAAAAGTATGATATGAATACAGATAAATATCAACAGTACCATATCGAATTAAAAATAAATGTAATCACCCTCCCATCACAAAACGTTTATTAGCCAAGCACAAAATATTGTTTTGGATGTTGTGTTCCTAAAGTTCTTTTAGTACAAAAAAGTTATATTGTTTTGTACTTTTAGATTTGCTCTTAGGAAAAAAGTGTGAATGCTAACTATAATGCAAAAATATGTCATTTTAATTTTTTTTGACTTGGCATAACCTGGACCAACCAAGAAAATAAACTACAACTGTGAGCACAATTTTATTTTTTAACATTTTTGTTTTCTATTGTGAGAGTTAATATGGATCCAACTAATTTGTTAAATATATTCATTCATTCATTCATTATTTTTTTTTCAGGTTAGTCCATTTATTCATTTGGGGTCACCGCAGCGGAATGAACCACCAATTTATCCAGCATATGTTTTAAGCAGCTAATGCCCTTCCAGTCGCAACCCGTCACTGGGAAACATCCACATACACTCATACACTACAGTAAATTTTTTAGCATACCTAATTCACCTGTACCACTTTTGATTGTGGTGAAAAAACTGAGCACCCAGAGGAAACCCATGTGAACATGGGTAGAACATGCAAACTCCACACAGAAATGGCAACTGACCCAGCCAAGGCTCCAACCAGCGAGCTTCTTGCTGTGATGCGTACTGTACGTGCTACCCACTGCGCTACTGTGTCGCCACCTGTAAATATATATATATTGTAAATGTTTTTCATAAAAATAATAAAGAATATTGCAGAAGAAACAAAAAACACATGTGCTTTAGGTGAGTAAAGGATGCCAGTCATTTCATTTTCGAGAAATTGATCTCTGTAACATTGTCTTCAAGCAGTGTTGTAGGAATGCCACATTTCAGCCTTCATTGAAAATGCATGACAGCAGTTCACAGTAAACAGTTTATCAGAATTGGCTGGGCTCTTAAATGTTTTCAAACAGAATATCAGACCACACTGAAATTGCTACACAATATTAAGGTTGAGGAATTGCACGCACCTTTGATTTAAACTTGAAGTGGAGTTGTCAGCTGCACTGATGAATAGCGAGTAACATGCAGTACGTCGACCTCCCAGTGACAAGTGAAATAACCAGTCGAAGTCTGTCATGATGGCGGTGACTGTTTCTCCTCTCGCCTTTCTAGTTGAATAAAACCTCATCATCACATCACTTTAAACTTGGCAAACGGGCTCTTGTGATTCATTTTTCTTCCATACGTGAATTATTTTAAGAATCCGTTTCAGCTTTTGCCATATCACAAGCCTTTATGACAGTCTGTTCATGGCATTAGTCCCATTCGGCCCCGTGGTCCTCCTTTCAGCACGTATCAGTCCTTTCATCACGCTGACATGCAGTCGGGCCAAATGTCCACAGCATGTCAATCAGGCGGCTCCAAAGAGACCCATTGAAGCTCACGTCAGAGCGGGTTCAGGAACAAACACTGTTTTGTGTGTCTTCCCTGTGGATCTCACATAGACCACTGAAGAGCTTTTACCTGTGTGGTTGCCTTAATATACAAGTGATGGAAGACTTTAGAGACAATGAATGCCTCGATGTAAAAGCTAGCTTGAAAAATACCAAGGATAGCCAGATCAGTCCCAAAAAATACATTTACAAAATTCATATATGCGCAGCGCAATTCACATTTACAAAATCTAATATGTCAATTTGTAAACACAATTTGTGAATTCACAAATCATCATACATATTTTCAGCAAATAAATATAATTTGTTTAATTTTGAATCGTGTTTTAAATTTACGAATTAAGTTTTCATATTTTTAAATTGTGTTTTGAATTTAGGAATTAAATTTGTGTGTTTTTGAATTTTGTTTTGAATTTAGGAATTGGATTTGTGTAATTTTGAATTTTGTTTTGAATTTACGAATTGGATTTGTATATTTTTGAATCGGGTTTTGAATTGACAAATAGAATTTGTGTATTTTTCAATTGTGTTTTAAATTTTTGAATATATTTGCGTGTTTTTGAATCATGTTTTAAATTTACAAAATATATTTTTTTGTATTTATGAATCTTGTTTTGAATTACGAATTGGATTTGTGTACTCTTGAATCGGGTTTTGAATTTACGAATTGGATTTGTGTATTTTTGAATCATATTTATATTTACGAATTAGATTTGTGTATTGTTTTTATCGTGTTTTAAATTTATGAATTGAACTTGTGTAGTTTTTAATCGTGTTTTAAATTTACAAATTCAATTTACGTATTTTTAAATAATATATTTCAGGAAGCTTCAGTGTTGATTATAGATGACACTATCTTCGTTAGCTGTGAGGATCTGGATGCAGTTCAGAGGGAATGGCTCAGGCAGCTGTAAGGTTAGCGGTGGTGATTTCTGGATGTGTGTCTGTAGGGCGACCTTCACTGAGCTGGAATGATACAGTGATAAAAATGTGCCTTATCAGAAATATCATCTTGCAAAGACTGAGGCTACAAGCCGCTTAGAGGACACCAGGGACAAAATCTGATTCTGTTAGGTGACAAAAAGAGCCCGCTTGGCTGTAATCTCTGAAATGATCTCGGTATTTTCTCTTAGAAGGAAACGCTGTGCCCTAATGCTACAGGATTTGGTCATGAGCAGCTACCGTATTGATTTAGAAAAAAAAAAGAAAGACATATTCTCACAATTTCCTATAATTTCCATCCTGTATTATTTTGATGTTTTTTTCCATGATTTTTGAAGGTACCATTGGGATTCCTCTGTATTCTTCCATGGCATAGATCAGAAAATTAAGCATATTATAAATTTAGGGGTGAAATTTGGGGTTTAAATTAAATTATTTTAATAAATTAGGGGTTTAAAATTGACAATCAGGTTAGAGTGGTAGTTAAATCTAGCTTTTTCCAATTAAAAAATTAACAAAAATACAGCATTATATACACTAAAACAACAGTTTAAGACAGTGATTTATGCTTTTGTGACCACTCAGTTGGATTACTATAATGCTGTGTATGTGGAGAGTGGAAGGTCAGCTATTACCTATTTGCAAATGTTGCAAAATGCTGCAGCATGCCTGTTAACTGGTACTCACAAATATGACCACATTTCCCCCGTGTTAGCTTTGCTTCATTGGTTGCCAGTTTATTTTAGAATACAGTTTAACATTCTTTTATTTGTTTTTAAACCAGGTCCGTGCAGAGACTGTCCAAAGGGCATGTGCAGGATAAATTTTTTGAAGAGCAAGTTGGCGCGGGGGGGTGTGTGGGGGGGTGGGGGGTACTGAAGAGTGTTATCACGCTCGTTCTGATCAGCGGTGTTGTCACGCTCGTTCTGATCAGCGGTGTTGTCGCGCGTATAATGTAAAGCGGTGGGGCATGGCGTACTCAAGAGCGGTGTTGTTGTGCGCCTACTGAAGGGCGGTAGGGGGGGGGGGGGGTGTGTCGCGGGGGCACTTTTGATCATTTTGGAAGGGCACTTTCTATCCAAGACTAAAAAGGGCATGTGCACTGCACAGGTTGAGCCCTATGTGTGCACGTGCCTGTTTTAAACCTCTAAATGGTCTTACCCCACCTTATATCTCTGAGCTGATACACCCCTGTAAGCCCACTCGTTCTCTCAAGTCAGCTGATCAGTTTACGAACTATGGGCCCTATCATACACCCTGCGCAATTAGGTGCAAAAGGTGTTTCCACAATTTGTTGCTAGTTTTAGACCAACACAACACTAATTTTCCATTTTCCGCCATGTTGTTTAAATAGCAAATCAATTTGCACCACTTTGTAGATTTATGGGTGTTCTGGTCTGGAAAAGAGGTTTGTTAGGGCACATTGTTGGCACGTTGCTATTTTGAGGAACTAAAATAGACTGCTTAATAGACCAGCTGAAAGCAGGTCTAAGGTCAAGCGCAAAGAGTGTCAGTTGTGCGCCTCACTTACACATTGCTTAAAATATGAAAAAGAATAAAAGGATTAAAATGTTAAAAACAGTTATTTTTTCCTACAAATATAAAACCAGTACCTTCATGCCTTCTCTACCTCGGGGGCTTTTTCAGTTTATTCTCAACAGATTGCTTTTGTGTATCATCATTAGTATTATCTATTATATGCATGTTTATATTGATATTTGTTTTTCTAAAAACAAGCTTAGATTTGTCCACCTGTCAGGTTTTGGACCATATGGGGACCAGATAGGTCGTGTCTTTGGATATAACTATTATATCAAACTATATAATGGATATTATCCACTATCGTTATTATTGTTAATTTATTCGTTTACTGGAAATTGAACTGAATTTAAAAATGTTTTTAACCAAATCTTTGCGCATAATAAACTAAATTAATTATGTAGGCTAATGCATGTCTTCATTGGCGAGCGTACAACACAGTTTCCTTATACACGAAAGAGAGAAAGTGAAACTACCCTGTAAAGGCTGAATGGTGGAGTCTTATTATCCTTTAGCTGCAGATGCTGTCTGTTTTTTTAACTGTTTTGAAGTGTTAAGTTTTTCCACTCACAGAGTCCGCTATGTAAATAGCAAATGCGCCATGCAGTGATGCAACTGACACTTAAAGGGAATGGAAGATGAGACTGTGATTGGTTTATTCTCAAAACACACCCAGAAAACATTAAGACAATAAGCTGAACCCTGTTAGACCATGCGCCGTTGTGCAGAGCGTATTTTTCCGCCCTTAAAAAACCAAAAGTGAATTCGGAAACACCCTGCTTTTGCACCCTGCACTTCAGACTTTGCACCTAGACCATTAAAATTCACTATTCACTTTTTCTTGAATTTAACTGATTTCTGAGCTGGGCCTAAAGAACAAAGCCATCTGAGCCATCTGTTTGCCCATTTAAATTAAATATTTTCTAATTAAAGATTAGTGAAGATTAGTGAAGAACTATTACACTGTAAATAAATATTATGATCAATTAAACGTGACAGCATATGTTTTTAGGTGATTGTAAATTATTAAACTAAGTTAATCATGTTCAGGGTCAGATTTAGTTATTTTGGGGCCCTAAGCAATTCCTGCCATAGGGCCCAAGTCTTGAAAGGCACTTTATGTAATTTTTATTTATATTTTAAATGTTTTTATATTTTTGACATTTTAAAGTAATGCAATCTCTACATTTTAAGTGATTGGTTTTCTTAAAATAAATTTACAACTAAAAATAATAAATATATATTTTTTATAAATTATATAATTTTAATATAATTACATAATTTAATAAATTATGATGGATATTTTATTTTGTAATATTATTATTATTACATAATTTTATGTTATAACAATATCATATTCAAATGTATATTAAATAATATTTAATTATGTTAAAATTGTTTTTCAAAATATCTTTAACTTTTACTATACAAAATATAGTAGAAAACAATGTTATATATAGTTTAAAGGTATAATTTATAGTTTATTTATTGGTAGCCCCCAGATTTTCTTGGGCCCTAAGCGGTCGCTTACCTCGCTTATTGGTTAAATCCTCCCCTGATTATGTTATAACTTAATTTTATAAGTTACGCAAGCTGTTTTAAGTCAGTTTAACATAGTTACGTTCGATGCACTCATAATGTTTCTTTAAATATAACTGCTTGTTTTACTGGCTAAATAAAATTCATTCAAACGTAAAAATTTTAATTAACTTATTAGCTCACATCTACAGACTGCGGAGTGACATAAAAAGTAATGAACGATATGAAAAACTGCATGAAACAAATCTGAAAATAAAAAAAATTATAGAGTGTGACCTATTAAAGCATGAGTGCCCCCTTTCCAGCCCCTCAGTCACTGTGGTCTAAAACCACCACTGACCATCAGTGTCCCAATGTGTAGTGAACCAAGCTCCTTACTGTCCTATCAATGCCTTAATTTGTGTACACAACCTACTGATTCACAACTAGGGAGCTGATTGAGACACAACTACACAAACCCGTTCAAATAAATAATTGGTAATATCTAAATTTGCTGGTTTTCAGTCAAATTAGTTCTGAGGGTAAACCCTTCTGCACCCTTTAAAAGTTACTTTCAATGATATGATATGGCAGAAAATACTATCTACCAGTTGCCTATTTCACTTTTCAGATGGTATATCGTGTTTTTAGAAGACTTGGAATATAGTGCATGAGTCATATGGACCACTGCTTTATTTTTGTCCTTTTGAGAGCTTGTCAGTAAAAATAACCATCCACTTTTATACTTATGAAAACTGAAGGTAAAGGCTGGACTGTATTCACAAAGAAAAGAAAGAGACAGATTGACACAAGAGTACATAATAATTTTTAGCCAAACAATCTATTAAGATACAACTATTATTAGTATTAACTCTGCTTAACCCTAGCTGGCATATATGACCCCTGTCACCATTTTTGGTTTCTCAGCCATGGCATGACTCCCTCAGGACTGCACATCAGTTCAAACACCCCCCATTTTTTTTTTTTTTTACCTCAGCTGCTCAGTAACCAAAGGCAAGGAGAACAGAGGCCGCTGGAACAGATTGATGCAGCCGAGCTCCTCTCATCTTCACTGCAGTGACTGAAGATCAGACGCGATCACTCACGCTGGACCCACCTGTCACAAACATCATTCAGCATCGTGGAGATCACCTCAGGCGGAGAACTTGTTTTCTCCTCCCCAGCCCTGACTATACATTCATGCGCATCTCTCTCCACCCGAGATTCAAACCCCGATACTCCTTTCCACCAGCACTGCATAAAAATGAGTTGTTTTTTTTTTTTCCGCCGCCCCCTCCTCCTCCTTTTTTTATTAATCTGCGGTAGGCATGAAGAACGCTGATAAAGAAGATGTGCACACAGGAATCTCTCGTTATCTTTCCAAATGTTTGAGATAAATGCATTGTGCGGCCTCTTTATTGTCTGTTTTAAGAGATATGCATCTCCGAGTGACAGTGCTTTTCGTCTGTCCTCTCTATCAGTGATTATTATGGCTTAAATTTTGCCTGCTGTAGTAGATGAGGAGCAGAGAAAGCTATCTGCTATCAGAGTTGTTTTCTGAGCCTGGTTTGAAAGTTTATTTGCCCAAAGGAAAGATTTGGAGCTGAAGTATGTCACAACTGTGGCACATCCCTCATTCTCATGCTCACAGCCGCAGGGAACCAACATGTCTGAATGCAAATGGTACGAAAATCCACTGAAGTTATACCTTCGCTGGAACGAATAGAAGGTCTTAGCTTGGAAACACTTTTGAGTTTTGGCCGCTGTGATTGAAATGTGTGGTAAAAGAGGTGTTTTATTGCAAATCTGCTATAATTATGTCTGGAAATGCCTACATTATTATTAATATATGCAATGTGGAAGGGACAGAGCAGTGGATATAATTATAACTGCAGAAGAGGATACAGTCGCAGGTGAAACTCAATACTCAATAATAAAAGTTGTTTTTTTTTCTGTTTGAGAAGACCCCGATTTGACACCGTCTGCAACAGAGGACGCACAGACACAAGAAACAGGTCCTCTACTGGAGAACTGCAATAAAAATCAATTGCCATGTGCCTCTTGAGCACATGGGGTTTAGCTGGCTGTGAGGGGGATGGAGCGGAGATGATTGGTGGGTGGAGGTTTCACTGTCACTGTAATTACAATGAAGAATGCAGGGCAGGACATATTGAGGTCTTGTTTTTTTAGGAGGAAGTGCTTTAGGGGGTGATCATGACAGATTTTTTGATAATGTATTGACTCCCCTAAGCACTTGCTTTCTTGTTTCGACCTCTCAGCATTGATTGATGAGGTACAGTTATAGAGAGGGTTTCACAAGTTTTTTAATGGTAATGAGTTGATGCTTTATTTCAGAGTTGCTTGTGTCCTGGAAAAGAGGTGTTTTTAAATTAAGGGTGAGATTTGCTTGTGGAGTTCTGTAAAAGCAGAGATGAAAAATTATGTGAGTGATCTACTTACAATGTTAAATAGCACAGATCAAGCAATTCATTTTAATTTTTATCGGTCGCATAGCCCTCGCCATGGCTGACGCAGATGTTGACGTGCACCTCTCAAAACATGTAACTACAGTTGGCGCCAATAGCCTAGTGGTTAAGTGCGCAGACATGCAGCACCATGGTGCTCATAACGACCCGAGTTTGATTCCTGGCTTGAGATCCTTTACCGACCCTTCCCCTCTCTCTATTCCCAATACTTTCCTGTCTGTCCTCCTCTATCTTATCCAAATTAAAAGTGAAAAAAATATATATATATCAGAATAAAAAAATTTATGTAACTACACGTTGCAACAAGGCAAAGAGCAAACTCTGTGATTGGTCAGCTTGGCAGTGATGATTAGTGTGAGTGGTGCTGAGAGCCGCGAACCCAATGGAGCAATTGCTTAGAAGTGTCGAGTCCCGTTATGGAGCTCCGTATTTTTTGTGTTTACCTTATGATCAAAGTTGTTGCACGTCTGCCAGTTCCCGCCATAGCATGAGCGAGTTTTAGCTACTTTTAGCGTTCAGAAACAAAACACCTGTGAAAGAACTCAACACAGAGGAACATAAGAGCCTATAGCCAGCTAGCGTTTTGAAAATGTTATTAAAGAGCAGCAAAAAAAGCACGCAGAAGTACAAATGCATGACCATGCGCAAGTCAGGCACTGTGGGTCACGCCGATCACTCGACGCAGAAGTATAAACTAGGATTTACAGTATGTTGCAAACGAGCAGTCGATAAAGATAATAAGTTAAGATGTAATATAAGTTAAGACATTGGTTTTTGTGAATTAAAAAATTACTTTAAAAAACCTTGGTAAATAATGTTGCATAATTGAATGGGAGCTCAGTGGTTAGCACTCTCGCTTTACAGCAAAAAAGGCACTGGTTCAAGACCAGGGCCAGTAGGTATTTTGTATTGAGTTTGCATGTTCACCCCATCTTTGGGCGGGAATGGGTGAATTGGATAAACTAAATTGATTGTAGTGTGTGAATGTGAGATTGTATGGATGTTTCCCAGTGCTGGGTTGTGGCTGGAACGGCATTCGCCACATAAAGCACATGTCAGAGTATTGAGTGAGTGATGTTAAATGCTTTTAATAATCATTAGTGTTTCAGTGCAAGTCTTCTACCTGGAAATTCTCACAGCACTTTTTTTTTTATATATATACAGTGTATATAAAAGCAGTTAGTAACTTTGTACCCAAGTGCTTTTGTGCATGTTGTTAGTGGTTTTGCTTTGTTTTTAGTAGAAACCTACATTTCCTTTATTTATTTTTTTGAATGAATAAATGTCAATTTTCCTCAAGGGTTTTCAGACTTTTGATTCGACCTCACCCACACTATATCCATCCTTTATGAGGACTTTTTGAAGTGTTATTCGCTAAATCCCAAGATGTCTTACCAATGTAAAAATACATTTTATTCTTATTTAAATGGCTTTTTTCACTGTAAAGCCAGTCATTTAAAATATCTTATACCTAATATTTATTTGTATTATATTTTTACTTTGTCTATTTGTGCTGTCACTTAAGTTTAGATTTTAGATGTATAATAAAGCAATAGTTTACTCAAAAATGATAATTACTTACTATTTTCCCGCCATCAAGGGATTTTATTCAAATTATCTTCTTTTGTGTTCAACAGAAGAAACTCAGAAAGGTTTGTGATAAGTGTGAATAAATTTTTAGTTTTGATTAAACTCTCCCTTTGATGCATCAATTTCGCATGTTCTCTGCAACTCTTACATGGTCGTCCACTGAAGCTAAGCTGGGCTGTACCTGTCAGTACATGGATGGGAGACCACATGGGAAAATAAGGTTACTGCCTAGCTGGGTCCTAACGCCCCAGTACAGTGAAGGGGACTCTATACTGCTCAGTGACTGCAGTTTTTTCATGAGACGTTAAACCGAGGTCCTGACTCTCTATGATCGTTATAAATCCCAGGATGTCCTTCGAAAAAGAATATGGGATTTAACCCCAACATCCTGCCCAAATTTGCCCACTGGCCTCTGTCCATCATGCCCTCCTAACCATCCCCATATCATAATTGTCTCCTCTCCACCATTCAGCTGGTGTGTGGTGTGCGGTCTGGCGCAATATAGCTGCCGTCGAGCCATCCAGGTGGATGCTGCACACTGGTGGTGGATGAGGAGATTCCCCACTAAAATGTGTAAAAAGTGCTTTGAGTGTCCAGAAAAGCACTATATAAATGTAAGGAATTATTATTATTATTATTATTATTATTAATTGTTAATTATAACTCAAAATGGCTTCTAAGTTTACTTAAGTTACATTTTGAGGTCACCATTGTGGTGCTCAGTGTTATAATAATGATAGCATTTTTTATGAACTGTTCATTCAATATGTAACATTAGAATTACTTAAAGAGTCAACAGAATGGCTAAAGGGATCCTTCATAAATACTACTTGTATATATTCTTTTTTTCCTGCATGAACATATAATTTTGAATGAAGCAAATGTAATTTTCTTACATTTCTTTTCCTGTTTTACAGTTTGTTCACAGTTCTCCAAAGGAGTCTACGCCATCATCGGTCTGTATGACAGGAAGACCATGAACATGCTGATGTCGTTCTGTGGCGCTTTGCACGTATGTTTCGTCACGCCGAGCTTCCCCATCGACACCAACAACCAGTTTGTGATCCAGCTGAGACCTGAGCTCCAGGATGCTCTGATCGCCCTCGTCGAGCACTACAAGTGGAATAAGTTCGTCTACATGTACAGCTCAGACTCAGGTTGGCTTTTTTTTTTTGCTGTTTCAAAAGTGCAATGAGTTTATGAGAACTGCTGCCAACTTTTTCAGGGTAAGGTAAATATTTCAATATTAGTTTTTTTCTTTTTCTCGTATCTGCATTGCCAGTGGAGTTGCAATGGTGATAAAATGTTGTAATATTCTGTAAGGTTGCTCCGGATGTCACTAAGATGAACAGCAGATGATTTGTGATTTAGGCGCTCTGGAGGATATTGCTGGGAAAGTTTGAGAAACATGATGATCAGCAGTGTAATCCTGTTGCGGTGCTCTGCTCAGTTTGTAATAGGGTTATACTTTGACATTTCCAGTGCCTCGGGTGTAGTAATTTTACTTACGGCTCCCTGATTCCCTCAGGATTGTTCTGATAATCTGTTTGAAGTTCACTGAAAGATCCTCATTTGTGATTTGAGTGTTGGCCGAGCACTGACTGCACCATATTTCACATGCGAGTGGAGACACTCTATCATATTTGCCATATCCAATCATTATCAAGCTATCATGTTGACATCAGAAAAGAACTCTAAACCATTACTGCAATCACTTACAGATCTCCATGACCAGAACAGCACTAGGCAAATAAATGAGCGCATCAGAGTGAATTCATTTAGCATTTGAACCAAGGAAATGCACAGTGTTTCTGCACAAAAAAAATCAGCCAGTAGCTTAACCAGGTGCTAAATGCACTGGAGAATCATTGCAGCATATTTAAATAAAGTCACTGTCATTATTTTCAGCACAAACATGCCTCATTTCTATGCAAATTAGGCTCATTATTGATTGCGTCCTATTCACAAAACTCTGTGCTATAGAACTGTTCAGTCATGAAATCAATTTGTGGACCAACCCGGAAGACTAATTGACCATGGCTTCCCTTGGGACTTTCCTAAAGGGGTTTTCTTTGATTTGTGAGTAAAATAAGGTCTGTGCTTCGCATGATTTGAAGAGACTTTAATATTTTGCTTAACAGTGTATATTACACACATTTAGTTACAAATTCTGAAGTTATAAATTCTGAAGCCATTATATATGGATGACAGCAGTCTTTTGCATCAAGCATGTCAACTGATATCTTAGTGACAATAGTTTGTTTTTTAGATATAGCTTTTGTTTATTTTTAACAACATCAAACTAAGAAATGTGGCAGAGCAAGATCCATGAAGTGTATTTCTTATTCTCAGGAAATATACAAACTCAAGAACAGCAGAAAGTCACAGAATATATCGGAACAAAATAATAAAACAGGCTCGCTGTCAGGCATACTGCTAATACTGCCTTCATATTTTTTGGGAAACGGGTTTCAATACCAGGATACACATAAGGCAGGCCAAAATATTCAGTGTAATATATATTTAAACAACTATCTAGTTGTCAAATCTAACTAGTGAGAGTCTTTTTCAGCAACTTTATGTGAAATGAATCAGTTCTGAAGACTTCTGCATTAAAAGGAAACAAAACCAGTGGTGTGTAATCTCCTAATTTGCCAAATAATACATTGCTTTCCTCAATGGACAAATTAATTAATTTAATTTGATTTATTAAATAATTTTAATTTATTAAACTACTTTGATTAATTCAAAGCAAATTATTAAGATGAATGATGTTTGACTTGAATGAACATAGGTATAACAGTAAATCTCGCTTTCTCTTTTGATTTATTTTTTCTCGCATAGTATTGTTATGTCACAGTATAATATACTGGTGCTGTAATTTAGCATTTGCTTTGCTTTGGCATTTACAAAGTTATTGTTAGAGATTTATTTAAATTCCATTTTGCATTATATACCTGATTAAATGCATTAATTTTTTTTAATAAGAGATTATTTTTGTCGTCAGCTATTGAAACAGACAATTTGAGATTGAAATCTGCGGCAGAAATTATTATTTCTTTTTATTTACACATTGGTATCATTAAACAGTTCAGTTGTATAAATGTAATACCACGCTCATAACACTGAGATATGGCTGTTTACCAGTACAACTGTGATTAGCTATGCTACTTGCCCTTTGGCAATGCAGTCATGTTGATATACAGCCATATAGCAAAGCTATTTGAACAAACATTTTAAGCATATTTTACATTTTATAAACAGTCACATTAGCATATATTTGACCGAAAATCCAGAATCATAACCAATCTGAATATTTAACAAGGTTAATGTTTAACTACTGAGATGCTACATTTTATTCTTTGTGACATGAAAGTGCATGAATGAGCTTGTAATTATGACTTTATAAGTGGAAAGAAAAAAATCCAAATAGTATGTTAAGACAACAAAATATGTAGAAGTAGGACTGTGCAATATGTTAAAGTTGTTAAAATGTGCAAATAATTATATACACTGCCTGACAAAAGTCTTGTTGTTGATCCCAGTTGTAAGAGCAACAAATAATAACTTGACTTCTAGTGGATCATTTGTATACCTGTCAGAAGGTAGATTTTTCTGATGAATCTTTTGTTGATCTGCATCTCAATCATCACAAATACTGCAGAAGACTAGTTGGAACCCACATAAAGATTCACACAGAAATCAGTCAAGTTTGATGAAAGAATAATCATGGTTTGAGGTTACATTCGATATGGATGCGTTTGAGAGATTTGCAGAGTGGATGGCAACATCAACAGCTTGAGCGATGAAGAAATTTCTGCGGCCCATTACATTATCAACCACAGGAGAGGGCAAATTCTTCAGCAGGATAGCTCCCTTTCATAATTCAGCTTTAAAGTCAGAAACATCAAAGTTTCTGAAAGCAATGAAGGTCAAGTTGCTCTAGGATTGGCCAGCCCAGTCACCAGACATGAACATTGTTGAGCATATCTGGGGTAAGATGAAGGAGGAGGCATTGAAGAGGAATCCAAAGAATCTTGATGAACTCTGAGAGTCCTGCAAGAACTCTTTCTTTGCCATAAGTTATTAAATGATCAACTAGAAGTCAAGTTTTTATTTGTTGTTCCTAAAACTTCCTAAACTACAAGACTTTTGTCAAGTAGTGTACAGTACATATCACAATGGTTTTAAATAAGAGTGATTAAATAAATAAAAAAATTATTTGTGTGCTTCTCATTAGCACACTCTTTGAAAGTGAAGTTGAATTATAATGTGCATCTCTAAACCTAAGCAGAAATTACATACTGGTTTCCTTGTAAACAAAATGTGTAAGGATTTTAGTATGAATGCTAAAATGACCAAGCAAAAGCAAGCAATGTTAAGAAAGCAATAAGACGGCAAAAAAGTAAATTGACTCTGTTTCAGATAAATTTTGTTTTCCTGATTGTGTTCTTGATGTTTTCAGTTTGATAAAACTATATCAGTGCAGCAAAGTTTTGGTGATATTTACATTTTTTGTTAACAATATTGAAAAGTCTAATTTGTTTTTTGCAACAGTAAACATGGCTGTTCACTTTCAGAAAATTGTATTGATGCTTTATTTTGCCTAAAAATATGTGTATTGAATTTTGCGTTATTAGCATACTATCACATATCATTTTTTTTTCAAATATTGCACATCCCTACGCAAAAGGTTGCAAACTGCACTAAAGCATATTACCTGTTTTGCTAGTTACAGTATCTTTAAATTATTTGAATTATACATATGTTGACAGAGCTGATGTTTTTCAGAAACATTTAGCTCAGCTTACCTGTCAAAAACCAAAACAAAAACAAAACTGTGAGTTCAGCGAACATTCCATCAAAATCCTTCATCTTGTAAATGTCTCGCCAATGTTTGACCTTGTAATACTCTGTTGTCTGTGTCTGGGCATTTTGGCAAGCTGGCAAATTTTGACTTGCGCTTGTGATTTTTTTTTTCTCAAGTCACCGTCTCACATCAACTAGACACCCTCTTTGCTCAGCCGGCTTCAGAAGTCACACCTCAAACTCTCGCTATATTGATTGAGCTGGAAAATTATTCATGTATTTAAATAAACCACTTTGATGGTACTTCAGGCTCTGTATTTACACCTTGTGGGGGAGATAAACTTACAGTGCTGTAGGGATGGTATACAGTTTTGACCCAAAGAACGAACAGTCTGTCGGATGAAGAAGAGCCAGAGTCAGAGATTCAAATAAATAAATAAATAAAGTTTACTGAAGATAGTTTGAAGTTTCATCAGCAGAAGCCAGCTTCAACACTTGCAATGAGTTCCTAGGCCGTTCTGAATTACAGTAAAACAATGCAGCAATTATACTCTTTACACAAGCCCAGAAAAGGTTGGATCCAGGTAAACAGTTTTCATTGGTTACAGCAGAAATAGACATCTCTAAATGTGTGCGTCAAGGAAGAATTGTATCAAACTCCAGATATGGATGGCGCCATGGTTTTTGGGGGTCAGGTCGACCCTAAACTATTAAGAGCTGATCTTAGACCTGTAAAAAGCTAAATCATGGATGCAAGAGACGCAAGAGACAATCTGTTGTGGAAACTCAAGGTTGTTTCTTGTACGTTAAGCTGTCTTATCAAATTGGATCAAGACTGGTTTCATCATCATTTGGCTTCAATATCCTCACTACACACAGTGTCCATCTACCATACAAATTGAATTACTTTAAAAAGAATTATCAACCAAAACAGCTAAATTACTGTAGACAGTATCATAACAAATAGAACAGGTGTTTTCCTCTCCTCTGCATCAGTAATTCCGTTCAGAGGGACAGAGGGAGAGAAACAGAGGTCTCCATGACCTTTGACCTGGTTTTTGTGTGTCTCCTGAAAACAAAGTTAAAATACATAGGCTAAGAGAGGAGCAAGGACACTGAACATTCTTTCATAAAGCAGTGTTACTTATTCATTGGTTCAAATCAATTTCAAAGTTAAATACTCATTCAAATAATCAAATAGTTATTTTTAATAAAAGTAATGAAAAAGAGGATGATGAGAAAAAGGATAAACGCTGATTTACGTTTAGATGTATTTAAAGGTAGAAATCCGAATCCTTCAGTGCTCAGCATATATAAGTACATCCCTCACAAACAAAAATCTTTTAAATTCATATTTTTAATAGGAAGCTTTACAATATTATATTTGTGGATGCACAATTAATAAGTCAGTGCTAGAGCCAAATCTGGAGCTTGTCTAACAAAATAACTTACGATAACGGTCCAGAAACTAGTATACCCAATTTGATATGTTTTGGAAAAATTTTAAATATAAATTCTAAAAAGCAAAAATACTGAAAAATTTAGTTGAAATTTTGTAGGTTGTAATTTTGTTTTGCAATATTTTGCTTGAATTTAATTGTATTATATTTCAATTTCACAATTTGTTTGGTGACTAGTATATTATTTTAATAAATATATCTGTTTAATAAATCTGTTTTGTTTAAATGCACCAAAATATATTCCCTAGAAATGGATAAAAATATTAATTTAAAAAATGGGGTGTGCTCAATTATTCAGAGCACAGTACTTATAATTGGCAATGCTTGATTTAAGCTAAGAAAATGTATGTTGACTTGCTGAAATGCTCTCATTAAATAATGTTAAGCCCAGAGCTTAGGTTAATCTTAAATGTAAAGTCACGAATCTAAAAATCCATACAAACTTCCCAAAGGAACCCGTGGCTATAAGGCAGATTTTCTAGCCAACGTTTAAAATCTACAAACCTCAAAGCTCTATTTGTCTAGTGAAATGAACCGCTTTACAGAAATTGGTAAACAGAATTTCATTTGAAAGAGGTGTCTGTGCACACTGCCTATTTATCATGACAGGATTTACTCATTAAATAAACAGAGATGTATTCATATGTGTATACATGCATGGCAATTGTAAAGAGCTGATTCAGGTGTCTGGATTGCAGTGATGGAGAGACGTGGCAGATTTTGTGGCAGTGTTGGTGCTGTTACCTGATTTGCATAATTCCTTTAGTGAATCGGTGCTAAAACAACACAGAGAGCATGTGCAAATAACAACATTGTCAACAGGAGCAGTTCTTTCCCAGTGAATACCCTAATAATATCACACAATATTACCTGTTCACAAACACACACACCCATCCCACATGCTTAATTATATGTTATTCATTATCCAAGTAAACAGACTTATCATGTATCATACAGATGTTTGCCAAAGCTGAACTAGGAACACAAGGTCACTATGTGTTTCATCTACGCACAAATACAACAACCACCTCTAGAAGCCCCCACTGCTCTCCTGTTGCCTGGATACAACAGTACTCAGTCTCTAGGTTATTTTAAACCTTTTGAGTAACTCTTGTGTGTGTGTTTGTGTGTGTGTGTGTGTGTGTGTGTGTGTATGTGTGAGAGAGAGAAAGTGTGTGAAATGTTTATGTCAGGTAGCACATTAAACCCAGAGTTCACCGGAAAAAGCAATAACATGACAGATGTAATCATAGCCGTCTTCAGTCTCTGCTGTCACAGTGTTTTTTCCTCCTCTCGTTTCAATCAAATTGAATTACACAGTTTATCAGTAAGATAATAGAGCTTTTAAAATTGTATTTTTACTGTATACATGACAAAGCTTAAAAGTGCTCTATGTATGTTTATTCTTAAGCATAAAAATACAATAATATGATTGCAGATTTTTAAGAAACATGCTACAGTAAGTGAACGATCTTGTTTATCTAAAACACAATGCTGTAGTCAAATATGCTGCTTTAAAAAATGTCTGTTACGTGCCGGAATGTTGTCTATGTTTTTGGTTCTTTTAACCCACTCACTGCCACTTTAGCCAATTACATTTCAGCACCGAGGGTTGCCTTGGTGGAAAACTGTGTATATCATTCATTCATTAATTCAGAAAGGCTCTCAAAGCAGCATTTGTGACTGAAATGTGACCTCCGGACAGTAGCAGACTCCGAAATGAGACGTGGATTAAGAATTCCACATGATGTTATTAATTAGCAAATAACATAAATTTTACAAATGTAGGCAGGTTACACTGTAACTCCATGTCCTAACAACATGCTACTGGATGACATTTGCAGTTGCGTCAGTGCACCAGACGAAACACGACAGAAATTTAAATAGAGCCATTCAGAAGCACAGAATAGTGCACTCACTGCATCCAACGAAATGGTAAGGTTTATAATCTAATTAATACTTATTAAACCTCTTTAACATGATTAAATGTAGATGCTGAATCACTGATATGTGTTGGCTTGCACTAAGTCTCTGTTCTAAAGTTCAATTTCTAAAGGTTTATTTTATTTTCAAGATCTGAGGTGAACTATCTGCTGCTGCTTTCAGGAGTATGGCTATACATGTCATGTAAAATGGCATTCAAACTCACATTATTAGTATTTAACACTGAATAAAGTACATGGAGTGTACCTGAGGTGATTATTGTCATTTTATACTGTTGTTCAGCTTAAAAAAATAGAAACCGTTTCTAAAATATAAATTTCAGATGTTGGTTAGGACAAAATCCCCTTTTAATATGTGGAATATTCCTTCTATCATGTGTCATTGATTTTAATATAGAACACAATTTATTTCATATTTAAATCAGCCTTTAGGCTCGATAGTCAGATTTTCTCCTGTTGGTAGTCAGTCTGGCAACCTGCACTTGCTTTTGTTTTGATTTTGAAATGCATGGGAAGAATTTGTAAAGGAATGCATCAGCAGAAAAGATTACAGACTAATTGCCAGCATAGGTAAATACTGTAGCGCAATGGTATAAAGCCGATTCGAATGTTATCACTCAATTGAATAGGTGTTATCAGTGGTTATCAGTCCTCTGCACCTTTTGGTAGGCTCAGGCCCATCCACATGGTTAATCAGCTATAGATAACATACGGCTGCGGCCGAAAGTTAAGCGAACTAGGGAATTATTTATATTATTTATAAAATTTTCCATTAATTGTATTTTATTAACCTCTACCCCTACCCAGCCTTAAAACCAACCATCACAGTAATGTAAAAACAGATCTGGATCTGGAGTCTTCTCTATTAGTATAGCTGATTAACCATGTGGATGGATGATAGCAGCTTTATAAGCCTACCAGTAGATATTGATACTAAAACGATATATTGTGCAGCCCTAGTCATACGCCTGTTCAACAATATTGTGCATTCTAATTTTACATTTGTTTATTGGTACATTTGGCATAATCTATGCTCACCTAAAAATTTTTAAAATCACTAGGGTTAGGAATTAAAAATCAATTCTTGAGTCCTGTTTCTATTACAATGCTTTTTACTGTGTTTTATTTTCATAATAAGCTAGGTTGTAATCTTTAAAAAAATAGTCTGAAATCCCTAATGGATATTACCAACCTGCAATGAAGGTGTTTAAGTGTTGTTTTTTCAGCTACCATGCGTAACAATTGCTACGCTAACCTAGACTCATTCTCATTCTCACGTTTACTGGATCGTTTGTCAGGTGCTCAGAGATGACATCTCCAAGCCGCTGCAGATGGGCCGAGCATCATCTGTGGAGCTCGCAGCAGTTTAGTGATCACAACCCCCCGGATCTGTCCTTGCCAACTCACACAGATGTTTACTGAGCTGAGGCATGATGAGCCGGCCGCATGTGCGCATCTCCTCAAAGAGCCAGATAATAGAGTTAGGGCCTGTAAACACACAGCCGGCTTTGTTGAAGGAGGCGAGGAAAACACACGGTGTGGGACTCCAAAGGAGACCGGCGGAAATTCAATTTGTTCCTGCGCGTGAGATATTTGAAGAAGCGCGGCGAGAGCAGGTGATACCAAGCCAATTCTGCTTTTCCAAGACAATCCCTGCACTTCTTTTCCTATTCCTCTCTTATCAGTAAAACCGCAGTCACGTTAAGCAAAACTAACAGGAGATGGACAGAACGCGCCGTCCGTCTCTCCCTTCGTCTTATCGGCAACTTGGAGCTGCTTGGTGGGAGATAAAGCAGGTTTGCTCTGTGGCACGAGACAATTTCACAGCTGCTGAGATGCAGGCGTCAGGAGAGGGTTGAGCGTTGGTGTGGCCAAGGCTGTAGAGGCGTTTCGAAAGGCAATCTGACACAGTCTTTTAATGAATGCACTGGCTGTCTCACCGTTCTTTCAGCGACAAACCTAATTCTGGCTGCTGTTGCATAATAATCCAAACACTCCCTCTATAATTAGTAAATCTCTTCTTAATCTGTTGTTTAATTGAAAGGTGTGAAATGAAAGATGACTGACAGCTGCTGATTAGGGTTGGGCGATGTTGTATTTTTATATAATTTTTTTTACAATACCAATGACAAATTTATACTTAGAAAGTGGTACCGTTGTCTGCCTGGATAGATAATTGAAAAAAAAACACACAAAGACATACACACGAACATAACATAACAACCTAAAATGATGTTGGATGAAAGCAGATGCAAGCTGCTCATATATCTTGCTGCACAGTTAATAAACAGGGCAAACATGTCATTAAAATAACCCATTATTTACTCTTCTTCGTGTCATTCTAAACTTTTGAGTTTTTATTCTGTTGAAGATATAAGATATTTTGAAGAATGCTGGTTGCTGGGACCCCTTTCACACAGTGATACTGGTAAATTCAAAAAAGCGCTGCAAGCAACTGAAGGTTGCCATTAAGAAGGAACATAGAAACGTTATCTGACCAACATCTAGCAGGTAAATGTGTCTGGAAAACTATTAAAAGGCTTTAATTTTCATAAACAGCACGGATGTGAATGTGTCTGAATGTTCTGATTGGCTGTCTTACGTCAGCTTGTGCTAAGCGTAAACGCGGCAATTTTCTTTCTGCGTTCATACAGCGCAGCATTCTGGCAAATTACTGGTAATGTTACAACTTCTTATTCTGGAAAATTGCCTGAATGAATTTACTAGTATTTTCAAAAGGGGCCTGTTTACACATGATCCCTATTCCTGAAAGATCTGTATGTGTGAAAGGGGCTAATGATTTCCATAGTGGGGGATTTTTAAAAATTATTATGGAGTAGAGGAACTATGACGTCAATTTGTATCCAAGAACCCGGAAGCAAGTTGGCATTTTAGCAGTTCCAGGTCCCTCGTCCTAAAGTAAATGTTTTTTTTTTGTTTTTTTTTTTAAATAGGATTTTAGTTAAATCACATAAATAAGGTTCGTGGGTACAACAAACTCAAGATACTTTAACGTTTTATTCTACAACATAAAACACACCAGTTACATACCACTTTTGCTTTTTAAAATTGGTTATGCTTCTTTTAAAAGACACTTGCTATCAAGTTGCTAAATGAGACTACAGGCGATGTCAGAGACTTTATATGTCATCGAGCTGCACTGTCTGAACTGGAATACAGCCCACTTTAAATTTACAGCTTGCATTTGGTATTTTCATAAATAGTAATCATAAAATAACATAACATAACATAACACAACACAACATAGAATAGTTAATATTTTTCTAATTGGGCATTCATATTGTGTGTAGTCTTCACTTTAACTTGAAAATTGAATCAAACTTATAGAGATCGTCGGCATCGTGGCAGATAATGCTTTACATAGCCTGTCTCTTTCCTGCTTTTAGTAATGCAAATGTGTGAAAAAATTTGTGAAAAATATATATATTTACTGAGATTTTAACATGACCGTTTTACATTATCGTTTTTTTCTCTCTTTTTTTGTCATTTAAACACATTTATTGCAACATTTAAACTAATCTTAAAATATATAGCATTTGTGAATGTATAAGCTGGTTTTCGTTGTACTTTGTGACAAAAAAAAGGTATTGAATGTTGTTCTCTATCTATGATGGGACTTACAGACTTTATACTCGGGTAAGCGAGCTGTACGTGCACAATTAAACTTATTTAAATATGTCTTATGACAATAATAGGCACATTGATAAAACATACAGTTTGTGTTTTAAAACTTTTATAACAACTGTAAAGCTAAACAAATGTATTTCTCACTGGAAAATGGCACATAGGTCTTCATACAACCATTACAACAACAATTTTTTTTACGTATTTGTTGAGAGAGTAAATCATCATAACATTGTATATCCAGTGTTTTGAGCTGCCGTGACTAGTATCTCTATGAGTCTCTTGCAAAGTCAAAGTTGCTCTATAAGGCCCGCAAATCATATCGAGGAGAGAGAACAGATCTCGAGAGGCTCATCAATGTTCTAAGCATTACAGTTGTTGGGTAAAATGAATTGATTTAACTTTTTGTAATATAAATATTGCAATAAACAGTTTATAAGCCTATTTCTTTTAGTAAAAAAGTCATATATTTATAGGTGCGCCTTTAAACTCCTCCAAACAGACAGGTTAGACATGTAAAATTATTATTCCATCATTTGCAATGTTTCTAAATTGCATTGTCAATAATTTTTTTTAACCATTTTTTTTCATCTGTTTTATCTATTCTGTTCTGTAAAGCTGCTTCTGACCATGCCATGTCCACACTAAATGGTTATAAAAGGCATGTTAAATGGAATATATACAACATTCTTTATTTATTCTCTTAGGTATGGCGAGATCTCCACTTAAGTATCATACTTCGAGGGAAAATGTGCTTTATGCATTAGCATGAAGCATCTGAATCGGTACCTGGTATCGGTCGATCACGATGACAAGGAATTTGTACTCGGTATCGGCTTCAAAAATTCAGATCGGAGCATCCCTAGAAATTACTCATGGCAACTTTAATGTATACAGTTTGCATTATTTACCTTCAGTCCACAGCCCTCAATCAAGTTTGGTGTTTGGCTCTTCATAAGAAAAGGTTTGGGGGCCCCTGATTTAAAAGTTACTGATTTAAGTTGTAGCCTGATGATTTCTTCACATAAAATGTGAAGTTCCAGTACAGATGGACAAGAGGCCTGTAGGTAGAATTTAATTCATGTAGTATTATACACAATTGCATTGTAATGAAAACATTTTCAATGAATATCCCATAAAGAGCAGTTTTAATGTGGACAACAACCTAAAGGGTCTATTTGCATGTTTGTTATAGTCCAGATTGTCATCTTGATTTTAGTTAATGATATGCATTGTTATCTTATTATGCTAATTGGATGCAGTGGACCAAAATCAGAGTCTATATTTATAATGCTTCTCTCTGCTCATCTCCAGATATAGTTGACTCTCTTCCAAAAGTAAAATCTTTTTTTGCCTCATTTGAAAAAAAATTTAAATAAAATAAATAAATAAAATAATGCCTGAGCTTCTCAAAAGACGTAGTGTTAACAAAAGAATTTAGACTTATTTTGACAGCAGAGCAAAGCGAATTATGTTTTTTCTAACACCAAGTTTCCGAAACGTCTGGGCTGTAATGTACGAGCAATTGTGATGGCAGCACCAATTATAAGCCAAATCCATGACTGAAAGTGCAACCAAGCATGCAAAACAAATGCAAATTCATTAAAATACATAAATTGGCTTATTAATGTTGTCTCAAATTAATTTCTTTAAATTTTATGTCACATTTCTGACCCATTTAAATGTGCGAGCTAGTTTGTGTTGAAACATTTTACTTGCTGAACTTTGCTCAGCTTAATTTTTCTCTGTGTGCATATAGTCAGGCTTGTTTAGGAGGTTGCTCATTTGTGCTGCTCATAAATACTGATGTGTGTGTGAATATAGGTGCCAGTATTGATCCGGCTTTTGCTTTGAAGGCAGTTGCCTTTGGCTGAATAGGAGATTTGCTGTCTTTGAAGTTGAAATTCTGCTGCCTGCAGAATTTGTCCTTCATATTGACCAGTAAGCTTATCATAATCGGGCACAAGTCAACGCTGATTGCTGTATTAACGCACCGTAATTTGTTTTTTAGAAATGCAGAGACTTTGATCCTGTTCCTTTAGGTGTAGTCTGACAGGGAACATGTCTGAATGAGATTGTCTTTTGAAGTCCTGTTTGAAATGCTGCATAGGCAACTACATCTCTTTTAAACACAGTGTAGCATCAGCGTTTGTTTTAGTGATGTGTCTTTTAAACGAAATACTAAAATACTTAGATTTAGCATAGTAGTGGCATACTAGGATGTTTTTGTAATCATTTTTTTTTACTAGCTGGCAATAATAAATAAATACACTGTAAATAAACTGAAACCACTGAAAACATGGGTCTAGTTTTAATTTTTATTTCTAAACACATTTTGAAGTGGTTCAATTTTAGTATGAATGCAACATAGACCAAATAGATAAACATAACAAAAACAAAATTTGATGTCCACAAGATGTGACCATAAAAATGTACAGAATGCTCAAGCAGACATGTCTTTAGTCACAATGTTACTCATTAAAATTCAAAACAGAAGTTCTCATTTATGTGTGGTCTATCAGTGGAATTTCCAACATGATCTCACGGAAATTTGTAACTTTTGGATTTAGTGGTTAATTCGTATGGATTTGAACAATCTCAATCGTACAGTGTAGTATGATTTTCTTATCCCCATTGACTCCGGTTGGGTTTAGGGAAAGGGACGCCTCCTTTTTAAGATCATACAATTTCATATGACTGAACTTGTGGAACTTTTTTTGTACTCGTAGGACAATTTTATACAACTGAATTAACCACTAAACTGACAAAATGTAAAATAGTTGTGTGTCCTTGTGAGATCAGGCTAGACATTTTGAGGCTGTTTTGACCCTTTTACAGATTTTACAAGCACTTCATAAGTTCTCAACTAATAAAAATGCTACCACATGCACTTACGTGTGCATGTTTAGTCATGGTGAAGTTCTGTCACAAAACGTAGATAAAACAATTTTAGATTTTGTTTTGTATCTTTATGATTGGTTTTAATAAAAATCTATTTTTAATCTGTACACTAATGATTTTAAAATTAAACTCAGAAGTTCACATTTTTCAAAAGTTTTATTGATAAGTTTTGTGTCCACATTTTTGTGTCTATGAATTTCTTAGGGCCCTATATACACCTGGCACAATAAGACTTGTTTTGCAGGATTTGCAGCGCAACCTTAATTTTCACGTTTTGCGCCATGTTGTTTCAATAGCAAATCCATTTACACCACTTTGTGGACTCATGAGTATGCTGGTCTAAAATAGAGGTGTGTTAAGGCGCATTGTTGGTGCGTATTTTGAAGAACTAAAATAGAAAGCGCCATTGACCAAATAAAAGCAGGTCTAAAGTCCAGCACAGAGCGTGTTAGTTATGCACCTATGGGGGTTCAAACGCTTACACATTGCTTAATACACACAGCCTGTACAGCAAAACAGAAATATCTTTCCATATGAAAAAAAATTAAAGATTTAAATGTTACAAAAATTATTACTTTCTACATAAATATAAAAAACACTACCTCCATGCTTTCTTTGTGGGGGCTTTTTCCAGTGTATTCATGACAATTTGCATTTGTATAATGTTATTATTATTAGCAGTATTATGTATTATATGCATATTTATGTTTTAAAAAAAACAAGTTTAGATTTGTCCACCTGTCGGGTTTTGTAGATGGATGCATCACCATCTGGGGCATAAAAATATTATGTGTATTTGGTTTTGACCACACTTCATTATTATTATTCCGTTATTCGTTTGCTGGAAATTAAAACTGAATTTAGAAATATTGTTGAAAGAAATCTTTGCGCTTAACAAATTAAATTAAATATGTAGGTTAATGGATGGAGTGTGTACAGCACCGTTTCCTTATCCAGTAAAGTAAAGGAGTAAAGTAAAGAGGTCGAATGGCTTTCTTGCTAATGTTTTCTCGCTAGTGAAGCTTACAAAGTCCTCCACGTAAATAGCAAATGTGCCATGGTGTGATGCAACTGACTTTTAAAGAAAATGGGAGATGAGACTGAGATGAATGGTTTATGGCACGTTATGCTCAAAACACACCTATAACTCATTAAGAGAATAAGCTCAACCCTGTTAGACCATGTGTCAGGGCGCCAAACATATTTTTTTCGTCCTTAAAATAGCAAAAGTGGATTCGGACACACACTTAATGCTTTTGCGCCATGCACTTTAGACTTGCACCTAGATCATTAAAATAGAGACCTAAAAGCCCTTAGAGCCCTGAAACAGACCAAAAAAGTAATTTCAAATTATTTTAATTAGTTTATTTCAAAGAGGGATTGGGGAAAGCATCGAAGCAGTTTTCTATATTATCATTTATTAAAAAAACTTCTGTCTGCTAAATCAAGCCATTTGTATTTCTCTATAGTTTTTTTTATTATGTTTTCAAGTAATCATTAATCAAGTACGTTAAACTAAAGTTTAAAAGTGGCATGAAATTTTAACAAAACAAAACCAACAAGAACTTTTCTGAAAGCTTTGGCACATGCAAATGAAATAATTTTTAATTTCCTTTATCCTGGAAACTCGTATTGACCCAGGTAACAGTCTAATAAATGGGGGAATTTGCTTAATTCTGTTCAGTCAATAGAGCAGAAGAGACTCGGAAAACACTCACCGTAAGAAATGCAAATGCTTCTGAGGAACGATCATCTTTCATTAAACTAATTATATCAGTGCGTCTGCTGCACAGGAAACAAGCTGTCAGTGCCAGCAGAAACTTCCTGTTTGAAGAACAATCAGTCGTTGGTTCTTTTATTAGTTTCTCTCCATATGCAAGAAGCTAAACTGCATGCAGGTTTAAAATTACCTTGATGAACGGCTTGGAAGAAGAAGTCAAATGATCTGAAACGGTGCCTGTTTATTCAGACATCACACCTCTGCATGATGAGAGACAGCCAATAAAACTGGTCATTCCATTCTAATGAAATTCACAGCACGCCATTCAAACGCTAGCACTCGGAAGAGGAATGTCCATTAATATCACATTGTGTCATTTCCTCCTAGAAAAGCAGTTCATACAAATGCTGGAGTGGCTTTTGATATCTTGGATTACAAAAAACTGTTGCACAATATGAGTTTCTGCTTTCTTTGAAACGTTGTTAAGCACCAGAGGAAAAACATTTGAGGATAAGAGTATGCAATGTAGAGAAGCAAACTACAGAAGTGAGTAGCACTTTCTGTGAAGCCTGTATTTGTAATGGATCAGGCTGTTCGTAATGTCTATAAGAGATATACTGTAAAATGCCTTATAAGTGACGTTATAATGTAACAGCAGTAAAATACTGCTATAATTTTAGCCATCAAAGTTATAACGGATCATACTGTGTATCCCACACTTCAAACTTTAGGCCATATGATTTTTTGTGGCCTGTGAGAGCATATGATTCAGTCATTTGTGCAAGTAGGTTACCGCATTTGCTGTGAACACAGAATTTGCTTCAATCACTTCTTTCGTGCAAGATTGTATTGTCTGACATTTGCAAATGTCTATCTGTCACTCATTAGCAGCTCAAAATGATTTGTTGTTTCATAGTTCTGCATCTCTCAGATGTGACACTGTTTTGGAGAAAGGCAATGACTTGTGTCTGATGATTGTCTATGTTATTTACTTAGATGGAGTAATGTGTTTTTCTTTTAACTTGATAAAAGGTTTCATGTTAAAATATTATAGAGAACTAAGTTATATTTTACATTTATGCAAATACATGTATTTATTTGTTACTTCAATATGGTGTAAGGAAGTAAAGGGACAATTAAATACAGAATAAATTTTACATTTGTATTATTTGTTTACAAAACTGTCATTAATCTTGTTCCTCAGTATCTTACTGACTTGCTCTGTTTGTATACCCCCTCTTGTTCATTAAGATCTTTTGATCTCAATTTACTCACTGTACCTACAACATGGCTTAAAAAAACAAGGTGATCGAGCATTTACAGTTGCTGGTACTAAACTCTGGAACAGTCTACCAATTCACAGTAGACTTCCCCCCCTCCATTTCTATGTTTAAGTCCATTTAAAAGACCTATCTTTTCACTCTGGCTTTTAATACTTTTTGATCACTGCTTTATTGATTTTGTTTGTTAAATGTTTCTTTTATATTCTGCTTTCTTCCCTGTCTATAGTACTCCCATGTAAAGCAGTCAAGTCAACTTTGGTTGTTTTTATAAATAAACTTAAAATAAACTTTATAAATAAGTATTGTGTTGTATTGTATTGTAATTATTTAACAATTTGTTATTTACATGTAGGACAAGTAACACCTTACAGACTGTAGGCCCTTTGAGAGCAGCCATAATGCAGTTGACACCCCTGATATGTCCCATTAGTCTCAAATATTCAGGTTTCCTGAGTTTCACATGTTGTTTTCTTAATATCTTAGCTGTATACTACATCTTACACTCTTTTACTGCAAAAAAAACAAAACAAAAACAAAGCATATAAAAGAATGAAGACTAAAAATATTGCTTTGTAGAATTGTTAGTGGATTACATTGCAATTTGATCATTATAATCTAAGAAAAAATTATATAAATAAAAGAATATATATATATACACACACACACTTGAAGTCAGAATTATTAGCCCCCCCTTTGAATTTTCTTTCTTTTTTAAATATTTCCCAAAGGATGTTTAATGGAGCAAGGAAACTTTTACAGTATGTCTGATAATATTTTTTTCTTTATTTTGGCTAGAATAAAAGCATTTATACATTTTTTATTCCCAATTTAGGGACAAAATTATTAGCCCCTTTAAGCTTAATTTTTTTCCGATAGTCTACAAAACAAACCTTCGTTATACAATAACTTGTCTAATTACCCTAACCTGCCTAGTTAACCTAATTAACCTAGTTAAGCCTCTAAATGTCACTTAAAGCTGTATAGAAATGTCTTGAAAAATATCTAGTCAAATATTATTTACTATCATCTTGACAAAGATAAAATAATTCAATTATTAGAAATGAGTTATTAAAACTATTATGTTTAGAAAAGTGTTGAAGAAATCTTCTCTCCGTTAAACAGTAATCGGGGAAAAAATAAACAGGGGGGCTAATAGTTCTGACTCCAACTGTATATTTGTAAAACTGTAGGCCTTTGAATGTGTTTGAGCATAAAATAAATACATTCTTTTAAATATATTAAACTTAAAAAATAGTCACTTGGTTGGTGCTATTACTTCTAAATATATAATATTTTTATATATAATTTTAGAAAAAAATTACAGTACATTAACTTAATTTAAATGAGTAAAAATGTTTTTCTGTAAAACATTAAAAGTATTTATCTGTAAAAATTTTATATATTTTGCACTCTATTTAGAAAACTATATGTTACTGTCATTTAACAGATTTAGTTTCTCAGCTGTCAATCATTTGACTATTTTTGACTATTTTTTATAGTACATAATATGGCAACACTTTAGCATTCTCAAATTGATCAGCATTCATATTGGCTGTTTCTTAGTACTTATTGCTTTCTAATAGCTCTAAGATACCGTAAAGTGGTAATAAATAATTTCCTATAAAAAGTATAATAACATTGTGTGCAAAATTACAAAATAGCATTTTCAGCTACATTTTCAATTCATACTATTTGAATTAATAGAAAACATACAACTGAATCTAGTTTTACTAAATCTATACCTATTTAAATGGCAGCATGGTATTTATATTAGAAACAAAAAGGAAGCTGAAAAACATAAAGCATAAACCGTCGATTGTATTTAGAAGTTTTTTATATATATATAGTATATGCATGTAATTGTTACTTTTATTTATGTGCAATTTATTGCTTTTTTTTTTCCTAAACATTAGTGAGGAAGAAAAGCATTTTAAAATAAAAAGTTATATGAGCATTAATGCATAATGCATGCATATATTCAACTGTTGTTATGATCATTTATCAGATTATGCAAAATATTATGCGTTTGTTTATAAGTGATTATGCATGCATCGTAATGCATTAAGAATACCCCTGTCACCAAGCAATGTTTAGGGTAAAAATAAATGTTGCATATCAAAATGCTTCATTTAGCTATGATCATTCAAAGTTTTTCAAAACCATCATCATACTAAACAACATCAAACTCATATCTGCTTGTCCTCTTTAAAAAAAAAAAACATCCAGAATTCTCTTCAAGCCGAAGAAAAGATGAACATTTGAAGTGTTGAGCTGTCCATAAATCTAAGCGGGAGATTGTAAATGATATGAAAGCAGATGTTGATTAGAGCTGGAGCAGAACAGCAGGGACCCCTGCTGAATGTGGAGACAGAGCTTCTCCCTTCTTCAAACCAGGACTTTACCTCCTTTAGAGTTACAGTATTCAAAGATGGTTTAAAACACTGATATGTACAGATGCTTCGACATATTGTGCTGAAACAAAAGTGTACCCATGCAAGCAGCTGCCTGTTATGAATATTCAATCATGATGCTCATTTTTATTTTTATTTTTTGAAGGTCTGACAGTGTTGCAGAAGATCTTAGACACTGCAGCTGAGAAGACCTGGCAGGTGACGTCCATAAACTTTGACACACTGACAGAAGCGGCATTCCTGAAAGCCATCCAAGATCTGGATAATAAGAAGGAGTTCAAGATCATTCTGGACTGTGAGCTGGAGAGACTCAACTCCATCTTAAACCTGGTAAATTAATTTATTCATTAATTTTCCTTCGGTTTAAGCCCTTATTTATTAGGGGTCGCCACAGCAGAATGAACCGTCAATTATTCGAGCAAATATTTGACACAACAAATGCTCTTCTAGCTTCAACCCAGTACTGGGAAACACCCTTACACTCTCACTTTCACACACACATACACTACGGCCAATTTAGTTTATCCAATTCCTCTAAAGCACATATCTTTGGACTGGGGGGGGAACCGGAGCAGCCAGAGGAAACCCACATGAACAATGAGAGACATGCAAACTCTACACAGAAATGCCAAAAGGGACTTGAACCAGCAACCTTCTTGCTGTGAGGCAACAGTGCTATCCACTGAGCCACCGTGCTGCCCATGTGAATGCTTCATGCTTGTTTTTTTTTTTTTTTTTTATGTATATATTGACCATGCATTGTGGTCATTTATAATCAGGTTGATGGCCCAGCCTGAAATGTACCATTTTCTGCTTTGATTTTGGGGAGAATACTGTGAAATTCAGTGAAATGACTTGACTAGAAAATGTGTTAAATGTTGCTATAAGTTGTAATGTAGCTATAAAGTTATAACTTAAATGCATTAAATATTTAAAGTAGTTTAAATTATACAAAAAAAGTTTGCCTTTGCTTTGCAATACCTATGGGTGCGGTAAGTAAAGTCCTGCTTTCATTTAAGTATGGCCATGTTGCTCGAGGATCATACTGGACACAAAAATGATCTAGCACATATGACAAATAACATATGGCAAATTGCTATAAGTAATTGTAATTGAAATGTTTTCATCAAAAATGGTGTAAAGCTATCTGAGGGGTTTCATCAGAACATAACGGCATAATATATAATATATATTCCAGAACTGTCAAGAGCACCTGTGATCTGCGTCTCAAACACCAACATGTTAATTGCGTGTCAGCATTGCCTTCTGAGCCGCAAGTAATTTATTAAATAAAGAAATGATTCACGCAGTTTCTCCTACCTCAATAAATTACATTTTTACTGTTGATATTTGGTGCCAGTTAATCAGAAAGTGACGATTTTGTTCTTTTATACTCATTGAATGGAAACGCTGCTTTATTTGCATTCTTTTATGGTATAGTCCAGTTGTGCGCATAAATTTAATTCACATCTTTAGATGGATATGTAGCTACTAAAGTATCAAGGACTGGTTACCTAGACTTTATAATCACCTCTTACACACATTTTGCTGAGTCTTGTGAGTTTGTTATCTTGGTGCAGGGGAAAACCCTGAAGTGTTACTGGGTGGGTGGAAATTTGATTAAAAATTATGTTACAGTCAATGTAATTGAAGTAACCTTACTGTATATGGCTCTTTGCCCAATAAAAGTTAAGACTTTGAAAAAGTTTTTGGAACTTCGAATAAAAAACACCTTCACTTTAAGCCAGTGCCTTCATGGAACATCATCTTCTTAGACAGAACATGATTCTTCTGTACACTTTTTTAAAGTTATGACATGCCTCTACCAGAAAGACAACGGATTCCTCCTTCAGGCAAACCAAGCCAATTACTCTCCTCACTACAAACCCCATCCAGACATGACAAGATCTGAGAGAAAGCGCTGCCAAAGCCGATGATCAGAAATCTGCATTCGATAAAATTAACCCCAGCAGCGATGTGTTTCCTGCTGCCGCTCACAGGTGTTCCTACGCTCCTCATGTACATGTAGTCATTAAGTCTTATAATTGGACTTCCTATGGCGGCAGATGCCAAATCTTTCTTTCTTCCTCCATCTCGACTGCCCCTTCTGATCACAGATATTGCAGACACTCAGTGAGCTCTGCAATGGTGTGCAATTAAGGCCTGAATGATGGGACCTATTCATCGCTATTTAGAGAGCCAGGCTAAAAATTATGCTTTAATTGGTGTTGAATGAAAGAGGGCTGCCATTAGCTGACACAGAGAGAGAAGATTGTGGTTTTTTGCCCTGATGTATGGTGCATTTGTCTTTCAGATCGCAGCGCAGAAAAAAAACTTGAAGAACTACCATTACATACTAGCAAACCTGGTAAGTGAAGTGTCTTGTGTCATCTTTGGTTTGCATGAATGAACCATGAGCCTTGAGGCTTTTTAAGATGAGTTGTCGGTTAACCTCTCGCACATCACAAGGGAACGCTTTAACAAATTGATGGTGGTGGTTTATGTTGCATGGCTACTTTTTTCTACTTTTTTTTCTGTGTGACTGGGAGAGTTCATGATTTTGAATGCAGCACACAATGCTGACAGATTGCAGAATTACTCTCTGTGCTGACCGAATTTGCATTTGTTCTCTTTCTGGAAGGCATTAGATGCCTTTTTTGCATGAATGAGAGTGGGAATGTGTGGCAGGGGTGTAGCAATCATTATCATATATGCACTTTTGAAAATTTGAGTCTTATTTTTATTCTATTTTATGTTATTATTTATTAAAGTTTATACTAATATAAAGTTTTATATATTTTTATATGACTCTTATGTCAGGAGTCTAGAGTTTTTTTTTTATTTAATTTAATTTCATATTAAACATCATTTTGTTTTGTTTTGTTTTAATTTTTTTTTTATTTAATTTGTTTTGTTTTGATTATTTTTATTTATTTTTATTGAATTGTGTTTTGTTTTATTAAAATTTTTATTTAATTTAAAAAAATTAATTATTATTTTATTTTATGAAAGAATACTCACTCACTCTCCTTTGGCCTAGTCTCTGATTTTTCAAGGGTGGCTACAGCAAAATGAACTGCTAATTAATCTGGCATATGCTCTATGTGTCGGATCCCAACATCCCAACCCTGAGAAACATCCATACAATCTTACATTCGCACACAGTCATTCATTCACTTTGGCCCAAACACTGGGGAACCATGCAAACTTCACACAAAAGGCCTCATGAAAGATTAAATTGAAGCAAAATATTTAATTAAATTTATTCAATAATTGAAAAATAAGGTTTTATTTACTTTTATTTGTTTCCTTGTTTCTGTTTTAGTTTAGTTCAGTTTCTGTTTTAATATTATATGAGTGCATTTAGAAAAAGCTGAATAATTATTGCTCAAAAAACCTACTGTACTAATACAGCACTCATTAACAAGTTATTAAATTAATAAATAAATTATTAAATGATTAAGTTATTAAATTAATTAATATTAAATTATGGTTTCATTTATTAAATTTATTCAATTATTTCATTTATATATTATATAATTATATTATATTTATTTATATAATATCTCTTATTTTACAGTTATTTTTAGTTTTCAGTGATGGCTTAATATTTCATAGCAACTATTTTTTAAATTTTTTATTGGAGTAATTGCTTTGAAAGCAATTTTCTGATTGAATGAAGACACTGTAATACAGCAATGTGACTTCACAGGAGAAATAGTAAATATTTAATTTGGTTGTTCATGGGGAGAAGAAAATTCTTCAAACTTCCCTTTTGTCAAGAGCATAATCCAGTTCAGCAGTGATGACGAGAGATGTCAACCCATGAGCCATTTTTCAAGGGTTATACAGCAAGGATGCAACAATTTGCATCATAGACTCCCCTGGGGTTTATCACTGCATGGGCCGGTCACCCAAATGAGCAAACATACACACAAACACAATTAACTGTTATCACACAGATACTGTGATATTTAACCAGCATGTCACTGTATCATTAGCTCTTACACTGACTATTGTATCACAATATCACACAGATAATTGTAATGCTCCTAGATGATTGCTCTTGGGTATTTATTTTTCTATTTTTAGTCTATTTAAGAGGGTATAATTATGCCTAAAAATTGTTCTGATATTGATTATGGGTTTATATTGTGGTCTGTAGCTCTGTTTTTATGTCGTTGTTAAATTTAAAGGGGTAGTTCACCCAAAAGTTACAATTCTGTCATCTTTTACTCACCTTTCACTTGCTGAAAACCTATTTGATTTACTTTCTTTTTTTAAACTTAAAAGAAGATATTTAGAAATATTCAGCAGAAGAAAGAAACTAAACAAGATGAAGGAGAAAAAATACAAGGTGATTATCATTTTTGGGTGAATCATTCCTTTAATTTTAAATTTTTGGAAATTGTCTTTTCTTAAAGTGTTTTTGTTTTTTTGTTTTTTGTTTTTTAATTTAAAGAAAAATAAATCTATTTGGAATTATTTTTGTTCACAGCATTTTAGTAATAATAAATGAGTGTATATGAACCTTTGACTTTGTAAAAATAAACAATTCATCCAATGGTTTGTTTTTTATTATTTTTTATTATTGTTTTTTTTATTATTTATTCTAAATATATTTAGAATAAATAGATTAACACATATTTCATTATAAAATTTAAACAACATTTTACAAAAATTATAATATGCAAATGTTTGCAGTTCTTAATGTAAACAATTAATCGGGGAAGCACAATTATGAGTATTAGTAAACTTTTTACTCTAATCACTTGCTGCGTCTTGCTTATGCCTTCAGTAAATATTAGAATTAATTACATCATTCACGTTGTATTTAAATTACATTCAAACTATGTTGTCTGAAAAGTAATTTAATTATTCAATTAGTAACTTAATTACCTGATTCAGTAATACTTAAAAGTACAAATGAAAGTATTACAATTCTTTAAATTTGACAACCTTTAGTGTTTAAAAAAAAACACTTAAGAAAAGTTAAACATGTATCAAAAAACAAAATGTTTCAAAGTAATAATGACACCATATTTCAAACATTGAAAGCATACATCGATCTATTGACATTAAATTACAGCTCAATTCACTGTTCAATACAAAGGTGTATTTATCTGAAAAATCTAAACTTTAGCTAAGTTGAGGTAAATATATTTGTATAACATACAGTGGCAATCAGAATTATGGCACAGTGCCTGATAATATTTTTTCTTCTGGGATTTGTTTTATTTTGGCTAGAATCAAAGCAGTTTTTTTATTTTGTAAAAACATTTTAAGGTCAAATTATTAGCCCCTTTAATTTCTTCTTCTTCTTATTTTTATTTTTTGATAATCTACAGAACAAACCATCATTATACAGTAAATTGCCTAATTACCCTAACCTGTCTAGTTAACCTAATTAACCTAGTTAAGCCTTTAAATGTCACTTAAAGCTGTATAGAAGTATTTTGAAAAATATCTAGTCAAATATTATATACTGTCATCATGACAAGATAAAATAAATGTTATCACAAATGAGTTATTAAAAATATTATGTGTAGAAATGTGTTTAAAATCTTCTCTCCGTTGAACAGAAATTGGGGGAAAAATAAACAGGAGAAAAGTAGAAATAGAAAACTTACTTTTCAATAGAAAATTACAGTAATTAGTTACTTGTTACTTTGCAACTAAATGCACCCAATGATCTTAATAGATTCAAACTCACTGTACAATATTACGATACAATAATTTGCATTTTGCATTAGAGTCCTTAAACTTGCCCATTAGTCTGTGCATCAGAGCAAGACTGATAGATATTAGACATACTGTATGAATAAATGCAGATTGTGATGTGTTTGATCTCCTTCAGGGATTTCTGGATCTTAATCTCACTGAGTTCAGGAAGGGAGGTGCAAATGTGACAGGCTTCCAGCTGATGAACTACACAAACCCTACTGTCAGCAGGACAATACAGGACTGGCTGGAGTTTGACAGTAAAGACTTGAAAAGCCCCAAAAGGAGACTCAAGGTAAAGCAAGGTCGTAGTCATGAAATATGATTTGAAATTTTCTCATAAAAAACTCAAAAAGAAGTCTGTCTAGCTGAAAAGACCTTGAATTTACATATCATCACCTAATACTTAAACACCCCATGGTGAAAA
This sequence comes from Danio rerio, assembly GCF_052040795.2. Taxonomy (NCBI): domain Eukaryota; kingdom Metazoa; phylum Chordata; class Actinopteri; order Cypriniformes; family Danionidae; genus Danio; species Danio rerio. The sequence goes on along the minus strand of NC_141041.1, from coordinate 30,127,578 downwards.
TTATGCTTTTAGCATTGTTTATTTGTCTGTTTTGAATATGGATATGAAAACAACAAAATCAGAACAACAACAACATGTTATTACATCAGTCAACACAGTCTCAAACATGCAGTTTCACACTTAGATATGCTTGGCGTTAATGGCAGATTTGGCATGAGTTGTCTCTGGAGAGAACCCTGAGCTCGGAGATAATTGAACAAAAGACCCCCGCCTAGTCAAAAAGCATATAAGGGGGTTGCAAGCAGGGTGTTATACATTGGATCAGGAAAACTTTACTTTTTTGTTAAGTTTTCAGTTAATTAAATTGATTTATTTATTTATTTAAATGACCTCAAATTCATTAACATGATGTATTTAAATTTTCAGTGTTTTGATAGATATTAAATGTATTCTGACATACAGCAACCTGATTATTTCAGAGTTTACTTGCTCAAACTATTCCAACCATGCATCTAATTTTACTTTACTTTTAGGCTATGTAAATATAAACACCCATTTCGCAAGGAAACTGTCTTGTGACCCCTTACGATATCCATTGCATCTCTAGATCTGCTTGTTTACTGTTGAATGATTCTTGCAGACTAATTAGCACAATGATATGATGGCATGCTATTATAGGGGTGGTCAAATGTATGTTTGTATTATCTGTTATTTTAATTATTAATATTATTATTATTTAAGATATAGATCAGGGAATCCCCCCCCCCATCACATTCTTCTCTTAAAGTTAGTTTATAAAACTTAACTTTGCATAAATTATGAAGGAGAATTTATATTTTTGTGTTATGTTTTAAAAGTGTAACAGTAATTTATATGCAAACAAGGCCACAGTGCAGTCCTAAAAATAGATATTGTCAGTTGAAAACTTTACATTTTGCTACTATCCTGTCAGCAAGATGTTTTGAATATTTTAAAATAGAATAAAATGTTTTATGATCACTTGTTCTTTTGTATATTTGTGACATTAGATCAGGGGTGCCCAACGTTTTTCTTATGAGGGGCCAAAAACTAAACTTGATTGAGGGTGGTGGGCCGGAGGTAAATAAACCAAACTGTAAAGTTGTCAAGGTAATTTCCTAAATTATTATTATAGTTCATTATATAATTTATTATATCATTTAAAAATATATTTAAAATACTTTAATTGTATATATAACTATACATTTTTGTACATTTAATGAACATCTTACAATAAATAACATAAACAATTTCATTCATAACACAAAAAAATACACTTTGCCTTAATTTGCTTGCTGATGTCTACTGCAATGTCCGCAACCATCAAGTGACTTTATTAAATAATTTTTTTAAATCTGATTCCTTCACAACATTTAATTAAAACATTTAATTCAAGTTTGCTTGAATTAAAATCAGCAGTTAGAAAAAATAGTAATGTACATTAGAAATGACAGTCTCTGTTGAAGGCATTTCCCTGAAAATTCCTCTATCATTTTCCTTCTCTTCTTAGATGGGATGGCGGGCTAAATCAAAGATTGCCATGAACCAACTTTGGCCCGCGGGCTCTAGTTTGGGCATCTCTACATTAGATGATGCATTATTGCACACATTTTAACTAGATTTATTTCCGCAGATGTTTAAATAGACATCGTGTTTAATTCATGCATGTTAAATCACTATTGTAAATGTACTTTATTTCAAACACCAAAATAAGATGTTGACCCAAATTCTTTTGCCTAAAGAGCTTGAAATTGTAAACATTTGAACATTGTGTAACATTAGCTATGCATTACTAGATGTTTGATAATGGAGCCAAATAAGTCTAATGATATCAATTATTGGGTCGTGTCTGATGATGTGGAAAGCAATACATGAATTGGCCTACCATTCTGATATGTCAACATGTAAAATGTATAATTTACACTTTGGATTTTTGGTGTAAACATACAGTACATGGATGAATTTCTCCATTGTTTCATTTGTTTGCTGCTTGAGTTGAGGAAGTAAAATTAAAGCTGGTTATCAGCAATGATATGATTGAGTGGAGGTGATGTTAATTAGCATAAATATTGAATTGCATAAGTGAGGTGTGGAATTAAAGGCCATTGTCAAAGATGTCTTTTAACAATTAAATAAATAGTGATCATAGGGATGCAATTAGAAATACATTAACATACTGTAAACCGTGACTCTACTGTGGCATTTTCAGCAAGACAGGAAATAGAAATCCAATGTTTGTGAATACATTTCTTTGTCTTTTTTCTATTAATTTTATTTGTAACTATATTTCAGTACACTGGAGCACTCACATATGACGGGGTGACTGTCATGGCCACTGCCTTCCAGAATCTGAGAAAGCAGCGCATTGATATCTCACGCAGGGGGAATGCAGGAGAGTGTCTGGCGAACCCTCCAGCACCCTGGGGTCAGGGCATCGACATCCAGAGAGCCTTACAGCAGGTAAACAGAGCCGTTTACACAACAAAAGATGATGCAAGAGCGAGATAGAACAAGAGAACCTGCAAACCCCATATTTAGTCTCATATTTCTGCTGAATTAAAAGGGTAAACTATGAAGAAATGCACATGGCACTACAGTACATAACCTGTCCACAATCTTACAAAGTTGATTAAAGTCATCTTAATATTCAAGGTAATTTGATTCAGTGTCTTTATGCAATCACAGGTTGCTTTGGTTTCATCTGTTATCTGATGACATTCTCAGCAATCATTAAAAAAACTTAAATAAGGTGATTGGAGCCTCTGTGCATGCATTTATGCATATTAACGTGAGCAGTCAGCTAGTGTCGTAACTCCTTATTCGCATTGCTTTTCTTATTTTGTTTTTGGTTCAAGACCAAAAAGCTTTTAGGGGTAGAGGAAGAGACAGCCTGACTCTGATTTGTAGTATTTAAAATGCACAGAAAGAATGGACACAAACAAATGCTGCACAATATTATAGCAAAGGGTATTTTCTACGTTTATTTGTTGAGGTTTTTCAATTACAATTTAAAACAGTACGTTACCTCTCCCCTACCTATCTCCAATTTTAAATCCCAGGTTAAAACCTTTCTGTTTAGGATTGCTTTTAATGACTTTCTGGATTAATATTATTTTTTATTACTTTTCTGTCTTGTTTTTATAATGTACCTGTGACATACTGTACGGTGTCCTTGAGTGTTGTGGAAGGCGCCTATAAATAAAATGTATTATCATTATTATTAAATAAATAAATTTATTCTAAAGGTCAGGGAGTTCCTCAAAGTATTTTATAAAGGGGACCAATTATCTAAGACAGGCATGCCCTAACTATTTCATATGACAGGCCAAAAACTAAATATCATTGAGAGCCGCGGGCCGAAGGTAAATATACCAAATGATATTACTTTAAAGTAACCATTGGTAATTTTTTCTTAATAATATTTTAGAATAAATATAAAACATTACTTCAAACATAATACCTAGTGCAGTATAACTTTTTACATTATTTTTTTTAATAAAACATAAACAATCACATTTATAACACAATGGAGAAAGCTAAATACACTAATCAAGCAAAATCTTGATTTGCTCACCAAAGTCTGGTGAAAGTATGTACAGTACATTTAAACAAAATCTTATTAATTTACACCATTTAGTTGAAACATTGAATTTAAGTTAGCTTTTAACAATAAAACCAACAAACCCTACTTTTGGCATCTTTGGTCTTAGAACTTGCCTTTTAAGCCTCGAATTATGTATTTAATCTTTTCCAATTAAACGCAAGACATCACTTCATTTATCCAGCCAGCGTGTGTTGGGGGTCTACTCTTTTCCACTAAAATTAAAAGTAGTAGTGTTAGTAGTGTTGTGAAAGCAATAGCCAAATGTATATCTTTACCGAGATCTGCAGTATATTCTCAGCCATGACACCAAAAGTGACTATCAATGGATCTGGGTCAATTGGAATGCCATATATCGGTTCGTATGTTTCAAAAATCCCCTTCCAAAACTCTTCTAGCTTGGGAAAAAACTAGAACATATGAGCAGTGGTAGCAGGTGATTGTGAACATCTACCACATGCAGGGCTAACATTTGGGTATTTTTTTTTCTAATTTAGAGTTAGTCAAATGTAGCCTATAGAGAACCTTACATTGAACCTTACATTGTCTAGCACATAGTGAGGATGAATGCAACTTTGTTAAAGCCCATTCTACATCTGAAAATTCTCTGCTAAATTCATCTTACCAAGCTTCATGATTAAACTCCTAGTTCTGCGGGTTTGTAGATGTAATAATTGAATATATGCTTGAGATGAGACCCCTGTTCTGTGTGTTCAATTCAAGCAAATTCTCAATGGGTGATGTAGGGGTATTTCTGGGAAGAAAACAAATACCTTCTTAGTGAGACTCCAAGGGTATTTTTAAAGCACCAGATTTTCTCTAGTTGCCTATAATAGCCGGCAACAAGCTCTTTGCAACTCTCACATGGTCACCCACTGAAGCTTAGCAGGGCCAGCAGAGGCCACTCAACCTGCTGTCTGTGTGGGTCCAAATGCCCCAGTAAAGTTAAAGGGACACTATGCTGTCAGTGAGTGGCGTCTTTCAGATCCTGACTCTCTGTGGTCATTAAAAGTCCCAGGATGTCCTTCAAAAAATACTTTTTTGCCCACTGGTTTCTGTCCTAACCATCCTCATACCATCATTGGCTTCATCACTCTGTCTCCTCTCCACCAATCAGCTGGTGTGTAGTGTGTGACATGTCGCAATATGACTGCCGTTGCATCATCCAGGTGGATGCTGCACACTGGTGGTAGATGAGGAGATTCCCCCCGATGTGTAAAGCGCTTTGAGTGTCCAGAAATGTGCTATATAAATGTAAGGAATTATTATTATTATTGATAATAATAATAATTAATACAATTATATTAATATTAAAATGTTTATATTGTTATGAGTAATAGTAATAATACTAGTTATTTGTATTATTATTATGGTTCTTGTTATACATTATTATTATTATTATTATTATTATTATTATAACCTTTATTTTACCAGGAAAGACACATTGAGATTAAAAATCTCTTTTACAAGAGCTCCCTGGCCAAGATTGGGCAGTACACAAGTCATATGAGTCCAACAGTTAACTAACAAAAAACAATTTACAGTTAACATGAATCACACCGACAAACTATTCAAAACATCTATAAACCTGTGTTTCAACTTCTAAATCTTTTATATTCTTTTTAAAAGCATGTAGTTAAATCAAGTCTTTGAACTGCAACTGTTTTTGCAGATTATTCCAAGCAAAAGGTGCTGCGTACTTAAAAGCCTTTTTTCCAATCTCAGTGCGCACTTTAGGAACAGACAGTAAATAAATATACTGTGACCGAGGACCATAGTTAAGAAACAGGCTTTTCACAAATGTAATTCTGGAGATGTGATGGGAGTAAACCCAGTATAGATTTGTAAACAAGGATATGCCAATGCTTGAGCCTACGAATGGACAAAGCAGACCAAACTACCATAGTATACAGCACACAATAATGATGAGTAAGAGATTTAAAATTTGTTATAAATCTAAGTGCACCATGGTAAACAGTATCTAATGCATTCAGACTTTGAGACGAAGCATGTATATAGATAACATCACCGTAGTCCAATGTCGACATGAATGTTGCCTCAACCAGCTTCTTTTTAGCATCAAAAGAAAGGCAGTTTTTAATTCTAAAATAGAAGCCTAAAATCATTTTTAATTTTTTCACCAATTGCTGAATGGGAGTACTAAAAGAAAGTGTATCATCAATTAAAACTCTGGGACACCAATTCAATCTCTGCACCATGAGTAGTAGCAATAGGACCTAATTTTTGCTTAGCTTGTTTTGAATTTGAAAATAACATAAGTTTTGTTTTATTGGCATTTAAAACTAATTTTAACTCAGATAGATTTTCTTGAAGTACATTGAAAGCGATCTATAGTTGAGAAAGGGCCAGCTTAGGTGTAGATGCAGCCATGTATATAACTGTATCATCCGCATAATAATGAAAATGGGCATTTTTGATATTTTTGATCAATATTATTTATATATATATAGTGAAAAGAAGAGGCCCTAATACTGAACCCTGTGGAACTCCTTTAGTTACAATCAAAGTTCTAGAAACAAGGCCATCCGCTTGCACACATTGATTTCGATTTGTAAGGTAGTTTTTAAAGCAACCAATAGCATGATCAGATAAACCAATACTTTTGAGGCGTTGTAACTACTATCACTACTACAGATACTCATAATAATACTAATAATTAATTAAATATTTATTTAAATATACCTTCCAATTTTTCCTAGCAGCAAATAAGTATAATAAATTAATTTAAATAAATATGATAAGTTTTTGTACCCTTTTTCTGAGATCTTAATGTACCAATGTCCCATATGCACATTATAAGTGAATTAAGTAAACTTACTGTTTATTGCCAGCCAAGCCACTCTGAGACAGAAAACACTGGGTCATTTGCTGTTAATGTTTACATATAAACACTGTTGTGCTTCACTCTAAAACACGCAGTGAATGTATTTAATAAAACCACTGTCTTTGCCATTTGATAATGGCACTAAGCCATAGCTATTTCATTTTTATTTCAATTATTCATGCAGCCCTAAAATAAGTGTCATTTGACTCCCTGTACAAAAATGTAAATCAGCTTTCACAGATAGTGAAGTTCTGCGTATGCTAATATGAGCTGATGAACAATCCGATTGTGTGTGATTCTCTCTCTGTAGGTGCAGTTTGAAGGACTTACAGGACATGTTCAGTTTAATGACAAAGGACATCGAACCAATTTCACTGTCAGTGTGATGGAGTTTGGCCCAAGCGGACCCAAAAAAGTAAATGGGATTGTTTTTTTTTTCTCTGCTTGCACGCAAATGAGGCTCATTAATCCCAATGAGCATGCATTCTAACTTTTCAGTGGAAATCTGAAAACATGTTCTTGACATTCTCCTGACATAAATTTGATTGCTAATGATTAACCTGAGGTTGCACCTGAAACTTCAGCCCCGGCTGTGATGAAAGCGAATCAAGTGTTAGTCACAGACCGGCTTAAAGAGCCGCGTATGCATTTCAAATGATTACAGCTCCTCTTAAGCCGTCAATATGAATATTTAACAATCTAAAAATAGTGGCTCTGAAATTCCTGTGCGCTGCTGTGATATTCCTCCCTCCTGCCTGCAGGTGGGCTACTGGAATCAACGTGAGAAATATGTGAGCACAGCTACTTACAGCAACATGCTCAACGAGACGTTCGGACTGCAAAACAGGACCTACGTCGTCACTACCATCCTGGTGAGTTTGTCAGTACAGCTTTTTTTTTGTTCCCCTGATCTGGCAATGCATCCCATCAGTGTGGATTACAAGTCATCAGTGTCATCAAGATGAAATGCTGCGTGTGTTTTTTCATGCAGATAATGATCTGGAGGTGTGTGACATATAGCTGAAGTCTGCACTAAACAGAACTGCACAAATGAACTCTCCAGTCCCAAACTCTTAAAAATAAAGGTGCACTACACTGCAACAGAATGTTTTTCTTAGATTTTATTTTGTCTTGTTTCTAGTGCAAATATATATATATATATATATCTGTCTTTCGGAAGAGATGTTAAACCGAGGTCCAGACTCTCTGTGGTCATTAAAAACCCCATGGCACTTCTCGTTAAGAGTAGGGGTGTAACCCTGGTGACCTGGCTAAATTCCCTCCATCGGCCATTACGATCATGGTCTCCCAATCATCCCCATCCCCGTCTATCCACTCCACCTTTAGCTGGTGTGTGGTGAGCACTCTGGTGCCATTGTCCTGTGGCTGCTGTCGCATCACCCAAGTGGATGCTGCACACTGGTGGTGGTATGGAGAGACTCCCTTTCATGATTGTGAAGCGCTTTGGCTATATGGCCATACACGATAAACGTGTTATAAAAAAAATTGCATTAATTACTTACTTACTTTAAAAATTCTTAAATCAAGAAGTATTTTCTAGACAAACAAAGCATATCATCTTGCTTTTAGAAATAATATGCCAAAATGTATTTGTTGTTGAATAACTGATTCAGTTATTCACAGACAATTTCAAGATATATTGTCTCAGTTACCTGCTCTATACAATACAGAAGACTTCAGTAATACTGATAAATGTGTTTTCACATAAAAAATGACATCTTTTTACGTAAGCTGGGCTTCTTTCATTCAAGTTTAGTTAAAGTCCTCTTATTTTACTCTTGAAGAGGCTTTTCCTTGTTTTATTTAAAAATGTTTTACTAATTGTAATATTAAAGTTCTCCCTGCGTTCGCGTGGGTTTCCTCTGAGTGCTCCAGTTTCCCCCACAGTCCAAAGACATGTGGTACAGAAGAATTGGGTAGGTTAAATTGTCCGTAGTGTATGAGTGTGAATGAGTGTGTATGGATGTTTCCCAGAGATGGGTAGCTGCTGGAAGGGCATCCGCTGTGTGAAACAAACGCTGGACAAGTTGGCTGTTCATTCCGCTGTGGCAACCCCAGATTAATAAAGGGACTAAGCCGAAAAGAAAATCAATAAATGTTTAAGGTTCATGTCAAAAGCAGAAAAAGGAACAAACAATACAGCTATCATTATAAATATAATTTTACAAGGGTTTCACAGTGAACCTGATACATCATAGAGTATTAGATGTGCATGTTTTTAACTAAGGTAGTGTGCTTTTTATTTTTTTAAATGCACATGTGTTATTATAAGCTTATGTTATTAATGTTTTTAAATATAAAACATGAGCAATATTATTTAAAAGTTTATTTAAAAAAGTAACTATATAAAAATGTTTAACAATTTTAACCTAAACCAGGTTATGTGTTTGTTGTTGAATAACTGATTCAGTTATTCACAGAAAGTTCTGTAATTCAGTAGTTCACAGTAAAGTGAAGTGGCTTATGGATGTTATGAATGGGCCGTTGAATCACTGACTCATTTGATTAATTCAAAAACACAGATTCTTTCATCAATGAACACCTTGTGATTAGACTTGTTGACAGAACTGCAAATGCAGACTTATTTGAACAGCTTGAAATATTATAGCAAACTGACTTAAACAGGCATTATAACTGTAACCTAAAATTATCTCTAGCGTTTTTTATGATATTTTAATAATCATATTTTGATGAAGTTCCTGTCCAGTGTTCTAGAACAAGGACAAAATAATAATAAATAATACAGTCACCATGTACTCTGTGATGTTTTTTCTGGTATTACTTGTTCCATGGTTTAAATAAAAGATGATTCAAATTCTCAAAATTCATCACTGCATGATCCTGCACTCAGAAGAGTTTGTTCTCTGCCTCTAGGGTGAATCTCCATCCTCTCAGGAAGGTGAGAGGTAGCGTGAGTCTTCTGAACCCTGCTGGGTTTACTGTTCTGCTCATTACGGACACAGTTTGTGGGCTGACTCCGAGTTTTGAGTGGCTATTAATCTTATTTCAGTGCAACTCCAAAAAGAAATACCTTCATCCCTTGAGGACTCTTCTTTGACTGTAGTTAGACCCTTACAGTATTGATTTGTCTTTTGTATGGCTGTAATGTCATACCTATGCTGTTCATAATGTGTATTCGATGTCAATACACATAATGAACATTGTGCATTGTCGTATACATATTTAATATACATGATTTCATCTCTGTTTCTTCTCCTTGTTTTTTTTCCCTGTTGATGTTGTTTTGTGCATTCTATATGATTGAACTGAACTCTTTCATTATTTATAAGCTGAGAAATACGCTGGAAATGCAAGATCCATTTGATGTAGATGATGCAAGGTTTTCTTCCAAGCCTCTTTGAATCACGCAGTAACTAAAGAACTACACTGATCTGGCCTGTACTACAACACAAAAGACTAAATGCACAATTAACCTACACTGTGTTTCTGTGCTTTTTGTTTGCAGGAAGCTCCATATGTGATGCTGAAGAAGAACCACGAGCAGCTAGTAGGGAATGATAAATATGAGGGTTATTGTGTGGAGCTTGCGGCAGAAATCGCCAAACACGTGGGCTATTCCTACAGACTAGAGCTCGTGGGAGATGGAAAGTATGGAGCCAGAGATGCAGAGACAATGATGTGGAATGGGATGGTTGGAGAACTAGTGTATGGCGTAAGTAGATATTATCATTGAATATTTTGTGTGGTAGAGATTGAATGATTGACTGCTTTATTATATTTTCAATTAAGTTTTTCCAGTTTTCCATTAATTAGTTAATTAGTTTGTTTACTTAACATTTTTTTTATCTTATATATATTTTTTTTATTTAAATTGTATTTTATTGCAGAGGATTGGTATATTAGGTTTGTGTCGAGCATACATTAAGAGCCACACTAGGCAGGAAAACATTAAGTATATGTAAAGATTATCAAGGTCAGTATGGCATGGATTTATTGATTGATTAATGATTTATTAACAAAATGTTTATTGGTTGATTAATTGGATGATTGATAACATTTTTATTTCCTTTCTAATTTACCTGTATTTTATTTTATTTTATTCTATTTTATGTTTTGATATTTTTAATGTTTAGTTCACCCTAAAATAAAGTAGTTTTCCTCAATCTAATCTAATCTTTGTTTATTTTCACACAAATTAAGATATTTTAGATAAAATCCGAGAGCTCCCTCATCCTCCAAAGACAGCAACAGCCCTGATACGTTCAAAGTCCCAAAAAGGCACCAAAATCTTTGTCAAAACATTCACTGTAAAAAGTTTAGGCCAGTAAAAAAAAAAAAATCTTTATTTCCTTTTGCTTTTTCTTGTTCACTCAACTTTTAAAAACATCAGCTGCTCTCACCTAAAATTATTTGTCAGAAATACAAACAACAATTAGTTGGGTTAAAATAAGATTATTACTTTTCTGGAGAGGTGAACTACTCTGTAACAAAACTTTCTAAGTTATTCCAACTGAAAATGTTTTTGTCTGCAGAACTGGAATGCCTGAAGTTGAGAATGATTTTATTGTGTACTCAAGGTTTTTTTTTTCACTTTTAATTAATAGGACAGTAGAGAATATAGACAAGAAAGTTTGGGGAGAGGGGCATAGAACCTCGAGGCGGGAATCAAACTCAGGTCTCCGTGAACACCGGAGTGCCATGTGACGACACACTAACCACTATGCTATTGGCACCAACGTATCCTCAACTTTTGAAAACATCAGTTGCACTGAACTAAAATGTCTGAAGTTGAATGAACAAAAAACTCTTTTGGATATTGGTATTAAGAAATAATACATTTTCAAAACAAACAAACAATCATATTTCAACTTAAAAAAGAGAAAGCCATGCTTCACATGTAAAGTTTGTCCTGACATGTTTTGATGCTTGTTTTGTTTACTGTTATTGTTGTTTTACCTCCTGTCTTGTTTCTAATTCTGTGTCTAATACATTTTTTGTTAACATTTGTCTCTGTTTTAATTTTTTTTAGTTGAAGTATGTTTGTTTGTTCTGATAATGTATCATTTCTTAATACCAACTCCCACAAGAGTTTTTGTTTTTTGTTCACTCAACTTCAGCAATTTAGGCCAGTGCAACTGATGTTTTCAAAAGTTGAGTACACATCGGCGCCAATGGTGTGGTGGTTATTGTGTTGACACATGGCACTCCCTCTCTCTCCTCTACCCACACTTTACTGTCTATGCTTTACTGTCCTATCAATTAAAGGTGAAAAAATGCTGAGTACACAAGAAAAAGAAAATAAGAATTATGTTTTTTTTTTTGTTGACTCAACTTTAAGCATTCCAGTTTCCCTTCGGGGGGAACTTCAGCACTATAAGTGGATTTGATTTGTAAAATCCACGCATTGGGAGGATTCGGATCAGAAGCCGCTTGTCTGGAGAGTATTGAACGGGCCAATGAATGAATTAATTGGCAGCGTAAGCTTGCGCAGGTGTGCGACATCTGCAATTATCTCAGCATATAAGCACACCTGAAGCCAGCAGACGCCATCCTTTTCGCTTCAGATCCTTTCTGAGTGAGTCGATGAGGGTTCCTCTTGCTGATCAGCACTTCAGAGCGAACGAGTGTGTCTCCCGGTCCAGAGTGGGTCTTCGCGGTGGCAGACGGTCGAGCTGGGTTACTCCCTTGCCTGCGGTTCTTTGGGTCCGGTCCTCCAGAGCGGTGCGTATAGTTGCAAACTTTCCTAAAAGAGCAACACAGTCGTGCAGCACGTCTTTTTCAGGATGGCGCTCCGACTGTGCGTTTCTGGATGCGGGGGTTTCCTGGCTCCGGATGATGGACACGATCACTGCATTGCATGTTTGGGGGTCCAGCATGTTAATGCGGTGCTCGCGGGCGGTTCATGTCGTCATTGCGATGCCATGACCGTTGCACAGCTAAGATCGCGGCTAACTTTCGCAAGAGAGCGAGCCACCCCAGTTGCCTCCTGTTCTAAAAAAGCAGCGGGCGCTCGGGCAGATCTGAGGGTTTCAGCGGGAGATAATCCGCCACCAACGGGCTCGCGGACCTCTCGCTCCTCACGGCGCTCCATCCAAGCTTCGGGTGGTGAGAGTGATCCGTCTAACCAGATGGTAGCTCTCACACTCGCTGACACCGGAGATCAGATGTCCTCCGCGGCATCGGAGGGTGGGCTTTCACTGTCCGACGAAGATCCGGACCCGCTCGCCCCCTCCGGGCAGGTGAGCGATGTCAAATCGGATCCTGAAGCGGACATGTTAGCCGTGCTTTCCCGGGCTGCTTCGGCCGTGGGGTTGGAGATGGTTTATCCCCCAGCTCCGCGGCCGGACTGACTAGATGGGTGCTACGTAGAGGACCAGAAGGCGAAGCCTTCGAAGCCTCTCGTCCCCTTCTTCCCGGAAGTGCACAGTAGGCTCACGCAGTCTTGGAGGGCACCTTTCTCTGCCCGTGCTGCGTGTGCCTCCGCCCTCACCGCCCTTGACGGCGGAGCTGCCAGGGGGTATGAGGCGATCCCGTCAGCGGAGCGCGCTATCGCGGTCAATCTTTGTCCGCGCGGCGCCTCTACGTGGCGGGGTTTGCCCCGCCTCCCGTCCAAAGCCTGTAGGTTGTCTGCCTCCCTCGGAGCCAGAGCTTATAAGGCTGCGGGCCAGGCTGCTTCTGCTTTGCACGCGATGGCCACCTACCAGCGCTACCAAGCGCAGGCGCTGGCCGAGCTGCACGAGGGCGGGTCCAACCCAAGCTTATTACATGAGCTGCGCACCGCGACCGACTATGCTCTTCGGACTACTAAGTCCGCCGCGTGTGCGCTGGGGAGGACGATGTCCACACTTGTGGTTCAGGAACGCCACCTCTGGCTAAACCTGGCCGATATGCGCGACGTTGACAAAGTTCGCTTTCTTGACTCGCCCATATCCCAGGCTGGCCTGTTCGGCGACACCGTCGGTGAATTCACCCAGGAATTCAAGGCGGTGAAAGAGCAGTCGGATGCGATGGGCAATGTCATCTATCGGCGTGGCCGTAAGCCCGCTCCGCCCGCCGAGCCATCCACCTCCGCTGTTCCTCGCCGAGGGCGCCCGCCAACGAGTGCTGCCCCACCCCCGCCTGCGCCTCCGGCCAAGCGGGCGCGGCGTTCACCTCGAAAGCAGGCAGCCCCTCCTGCCCAGGGCGCCGTTAAGTCCGGTAAACGGACCGCGAAGCGTCCCTGAGACAGGCCATCCGGAGAAGAGGAAACTTGCTCTTTCCCCGCTGGAGGGCGGGGCCCCGATAACAACGGTACTTTTCAGTGCCACCAAAACATCAGTAAAAGAACACTTTTTCCCTTCCCCGGATGTGACTGCACGAGTTCTGCCAGTCCGGGACGCGCTGCCTTCCGGCTCGCAGACTCTACGTGCTTCGCCAGTGGCTCACGAGCGCTGGGGGGACGGTCTCCCTTCCCTCAGCCCTCCAGCCCCCTCTCCGGAGTCAGGGTGCGGAGCCAGAGCGAATCGCTCTCCTCCAGCTCTTCCGTGGGACCCTCGTGCTTCCCGGATCAGCACACCCACTCCGCGCTGCCCCACCGCTGGTACGTCAGCGATTGTAGCGATGACTCCATTAGCGAGGGCTCTGCCTGCCTGGTTAGCGCAGGCCAGCCCCTCGCGGTGGCTCATACGCACAATCAGACTCGGTTACGCGATTCAGTTCGCGAAACGGCCCCCCAAGTTTACGGGCGTGTATTTCTCCAGGGTCAACCCCCTGTCCGCCCCTGTCTTGCGAGAGGAGATTGCTGCCCTCCTGGCGAAGGGTGCAATCGAGCCGGTTCCTCCAGCCGAGATGGAGAGTGGGTTTTACAGCCCATACTTCATCGTACCCAAAAAGTGCGGTGGGTCACGGCCAATCCTAGATCTGCGCGTTTTGAACCGCTGTCTGCACAGGCTGCCGTTCAGAATGCTCACGCAGAGGCGCATTCTCCAATGCGTTCGTCCTCGGGATTGGTTTGCAGCCATAGACCTGAAGGAAGCGTATTTCCATGTCTCCATTCTTCCACGCCACCGCCAATTTCTGTGGTTTGCGTTCGAGGGTCGAGCGTGGCAGTACAAGGTCCTCCCCTTCGGGCTCTCTCTGTCTCCGCGGGTCTTCACCAAACTCGTGGAGGGTGCCCTAGCGCCCCTTCGGCTCGCGGGCATTCGCATACTCAATTATCTCGACGACTGGCTGATTTTAGCCCACTCGCGGGAGCAATTGATTATGCACAGGGACAAGGTGCTTCGGCATCTCCGCCTACTGGGGCTTCAGGTCAACCGAGAAAAGAGCAAACTCGCCCCCGTGCAGAGGATTTCTTTTCTCGGGATGGAGCTGGACTCGATTACCATGGTAGCGCACCTCTCCGAGGAACGCGCTCGCCTGTTGCTGAACTGTCTGAGGGAGCTCGACAGCAAACTAGTGGTCCCACTGAAGTTCTTTCAGAGGCTCCTGGGGCATATGGCATCCGCAGCCGCCGTCACGCCGCTCGGGTTGCTCCATATGAGACCACTTCAGCACTGGCTTCACGATCGGGTCCCCAGACGCGCATGGCACGCGGGCACACACCGGGTCTCGGTTACTGCGCTGTGTCGCCGCGCCCTCAGCCCTTGGAACGACCCCTCGTTCCTACAGGCCGGTGTGCCTCTAGGACAGTCGTCCAGCCATGTTGTTGTTTCAACAGACGCTTCCAACACGGGTTGGGGGGCCGTGTGTCGCGGGCATGCGGCTGCGGGCCTCTGGAAGGGTGCCCAGCTGCATTGGCATATCAATCGCCTAGAGCTGTTGGCAGTGTTCCTCGCTCTCCACCGCTTTTTACCGGTGCTGGAGCGGCAACACGTGCTGGTCAGAACGGACAGTATGGCGGCGGCGGCGTATATCAACCGCATGGGGGGTATGCGCTCTCGCCGCATGTCTCAGCTCGCCCGCCGTCTGCTCCTCTGGAATCACCCGCAGCTGAAATCGCTGCGCGCCATTCACGTCCCAGGCACGCTCAATCGTGCAGCCGATGCGCTCTCACGACAGCTGTTACGTCCTGGAGAATGGAGACTCCACCCCGAGTCTGTTCAGCTGATATGGGCGCGATTCGGGGAGGCCCAGATCGATCTGTTTGCTTCCCCCGAGAACGCTCACTGCCAGTTGTTTTTTTCCCTGACCGAGGGCTCTCTCGGCACGGATGCACTGGCCCACAGCTGGCCTCGGGGCATGCGCAAGTATGCGTTTCCCCCAGTGAGCCTGCTCGCGCAGTTTCTGTGCAAGGTCAGGGAGGACGAGGAACAGGTTCTGCTAGTTGCGCCCCTTTGGCCCAACCGGACCTGGATATCAGAGCTCTCACTCCTCGCGACGGCCCTCCCCAGGCGGATCCCTTTGAGAGAGGACCTATTCTCTCAGGGACAGGGCACCATCTGGCACCCTCGCCCCGATCTTTGGAACCTCCACGTGTAGTCCCTAGACGCGAGGAAGACTTAGTTAACCTACCGACTGCGGTGGTTAATACCATCACTCAGGCTAGAGCCCCCTCCACGAGGCGCGCCTACGCCCTGAAGTGGAGTCTATTCACTGAATGGTGCGTCTCTCGCAGAGAAGACCCCCGAAATTGCCAGATTAGTGTTGTGCTCTCTTTCCTTCAAGAGAAGTTGGACAGCAGGCTGTCGCCCTCCACTCTCAAGGTTTACGTGGCCGCCATCTCCGCTTATCATAGCGCGGTAGCTGGCGGCACCGTGGGAAAGCATAACCTGGTCATCCAGTTCCTTAGGGGTGCTAGGCGAATTAATCCATCTCGCCCCCCTCTCATGCCCTCTTGGGATCTCGCCCTCGTTCTCACGAGTCTGCGATCCGATCCCTTTGAGCCACTCGAATCAGTATCTCTAAGATTTCTGTCCCTGAAGACAACTCTGCTGGTTGCGTTGGCCTCCATCAAGAGGGTCGGGGACCTGGAGGCATTTTCGGTCAGTGACTCGTGCCTGGAATTCAGGCCGGATTACTCTCACGTCATCCTGAGACCCCGCCCCGGTTATGTGCCCAAGGTTCCTACCACCCCCTTTAGAGATCAGGTAGTGAACCTGCAAGCGCTGCCCCCGGAGGAGGCAGACCCAGCCCTTTCTTTACTTTGTCCAGTTCGCGCTCTGCGCATTTATCTGGACCGTACTCAGAATTTTAGATCATCTGAGCAGCTCTTTGTCTGTTATGGCGGTCGGCAGCAGGGAAGTGCCGTATCAAAACAAAGATTATCCCACTGGATTGTGGATGCCATTTCACTCGCTTATTCGAGTCGAGGTCAGCCGTGTCCCCCGGGAGTTCGTGCACACTCCACTCGGAGCGTTGCATCCTCTTGGGCGCGTGCACGCGGCGCCTCTCTAACAGACATCTGTAGAGCTGCGGGCTGGGCGACACCCAACACATTTGCAAGGTTTTACAATCTGCGAGTGGAGCCGGTTTCCTCAAGGGTATTAGGTAACCCTTTGGTGATTGAGGAGACAACTCGGTAGGGTGTTGAAACACGCTTGCTGCGCCATTCTCCCTAACACGGAGGTACGTGCGCCTTTTTTATCTGTCTGTAAAGTTCCCCGTCAGGTGAGCCCTGCAGATTCCTCCGTGGCCCCCAGCACTGACTCAGCGGAGGAGTCACTTGCTGGCCCACTACGTTGTAGGTCTGCCCGCTGGTCAGCCCGCGTTTTGGGTATAGGTGCCTGCTATGCATGATCCCCACTAGGCGATCCCATATGCTTATTCCGCCACGGTTAAGTCCCCCCCCTGGGCGGACCCGTGTCTTCCCTCTCCGCTAACCACTCTTTTGCTATGCATACTCCCCCTTTTTAGGGCTAGTCCATATGTAAATTCTGCCATCTATCCCCCCCTTGGGTAACGGATGGCCTCCGCAGCGTCCTCCCTATCGGGATTGCACGCTTCCCAACGTACTGTCGTATTTCCTAGAATTATCTAGATGCTCACGACTTCCCAAAAAATATATCTAAATCCGTAAAACTTCTGTTGAAGTAGGATAAATTAGGGCCAGGGACACGTTGGAGGACCGCGCCCCCCATGATGTGGGTGCGTCACGCTTGCTTGACTATCTCCTCATCGGGGGTGTTGGTAAGGTGCAGTCATTATGGCGCTTTCAATGGGCTCCCAATGCGTGGATTTTACAAATCAAATCCACTTATAGTGCTGAAGTTCCCCCCGAAGGGGAACGTTCGAGGTTACTAAAGTAACCCTTCGTTCCCCGAGGAGGGGAACGGAAGCACTATACTCCGTCGCCATAATGACTGTCCCTTAGCTGTTTGAAAGTCTCTTCAGCTTAAAAGGATGGCGTCTGCTGGCTTCAGGTGTGCTTATATGCTGAGATAATTGCAGATGTCGCACACCTGCGCAAGCTTACGCTGCCAATTAATTCATTTATTGGCCCGTTCAATACTCTCCAGACAAGCGGCTTCTGATCCGAATCCTTCCAATGCGTGGATTTTACAAATCAAATCCACTTATAGTGCTTCTGTTCCCCTCCTCGGGGAACGAAGGGTTACTTTAGTAACCTCGAACGTTCTGCAGACAAACATTTTCAGTCGGCACATTTTAAAAAATTGTGTTACAGAGTTCAACTCTCCAGAAAATAAATAATCTTATGTTAACCCACTTAAATGTTTTTTGTATTACTGATAAATAAGTTTAGGTCAGTGCAGCTGATGTTTTCAAAAATTAAGTGAACAAGAAAAAACGAAAGCAAATAAGGATTTTTTTTTTGTACTGACTTTTTAGAGTGATCTATGTGACTTCAGTGGTTCTGCTGAAACTGTTCATATGAAGCTGCTGCATTCATCCCTTGAGGACTCACAGCAAATTTAATTTTGCCTTCGTCTCCCATGTTTATGCACATTTACTGCAGACAATACCACACTTTGATCACACATTTATTTAAATTTGCACTGTTTTTGCTCTCATGCATTGTTGCTCCTCGTATATAGTTGTACTGACACTATGCGGCTTTGCGAGTTTACTTTGCGAGTTTACACTATGCAAGTTTACTGTCTTTAATTTATTACAAGCATGCACTGTTTTAACAAAGAGTTGAACAGATCTTTTAATCCAAGTTCCTTTGCAAATTCTCTTTTGTGGACTTGTTTATATACATAACTACAGAGATGCATATATGTTAATATGTGCCTGTCAATTAAGTCAGTGGGTGGGGAAAACCACACTCTTATGTCATGCTGCAGTGGGCTTTAAAATCACTGGAATGTGGACTTTTGTTTATATCAATCCAATATGACTGTGGACACACTATATCTACACATAGTTCTGTTCAATCAGCTTCCAAAAGTTGATTTTGCATCATAGGTACCCTTTAAGTGTAAGTGCGTCTGTATCACACATTTAGAATATATCTGCATTTTGTCCATTTCCTGAACGCAATCTCTTTAACAATGACAAAAAAATAAATAAAAAAATAAATAAACCGCAATGTGTACAAATTTTGTCACAGAACAAAGAACAGGACATGTTGTCTCCAAACCTCAATGCCTCAGGTTGAACAAAACATTTTTTATTTGGTCTCTCATCAGCACTCATGAAAAAGATTTCCCCTCCTGTCCTGTCTCCTCCCCTCATGTTAGAACAATTTCTGATTTTGCAATATAGCAAAGAGTCCAGGCACCCTACTGAAAAAAGGTCAATTAGATAGGTATAGTTAAGAATACCAAAAAATAGTGTTTGGTTTTCATAGCCACTCTTAGTTCTTGGTTGTAGTTTCTTTTTGAGAGCATGTTTACCCTGAGGCTGCAGCATTAGTGGCTTTGGAAAGCTAAGCAGTGTCAGATGTAGTCTGTCTTCGTTGGGCTAAATGCGAACACTCCAGCTCAGTGTTGTCAAGCGGCATTCGTTACTATTCTTTTCTGCTTGAAGAAAATACAGCATTATTATAAAGCACGGAAAGAGTGATAGTGCACGAGGGATTCTCTTGAGGACATAGCGCTGAGTAGAACTGACTCTGTAGTGATCCGTGATTCTTGAAGTTATTTATATGTTCGGCTGCTTCTAAAATTGTAGATAAAGCTTTTTGTTGCTTTGTGCTTGATTTGTAATTCCAGTGAGTTCTGAAAACCTACTGAGGAAAAGTCTTGTTGTGTGTGAAACTGGATCTCAAAGCTTTGTAATACACATTCTGAATGTTTGATTTCATCACTTTCTGTGAAGCCACTCAAAGCATGAGTAGTATGCTTTATTGTTAACGTAGTAAATCACACAGGACCAAAAATGAAAATGTATTTATTCATTATTCACCCTGGTGGTATTCCACTCTAATATGTCCTTCTTTACTTTCCATAAAAGGATAAAATATTTAAAAAAATGTCATGCTCACCCACATAATGTTGATAAATAGCAATATTTTAAAGTTTTAAATAACAACAAAATGATAATTCGAGAATTTGACACAAACAATAGCTGTTTCTCAATTTCAACAATGCAGAAAACGGACTTGTGTTTTCGTGAAGACCTATCTGGAGTGCATTTCCAAAAACCATCGTTAGCCTGATAAGCTCGCAAGTTGCATTGTTACAAACATAGTTAATTGATTTGGCATTTCCCAAATTAGTCAATCCAATGAACATTCGCAAACTGCCTTTCAAACTTTTACGCTTGCCACTACCCTTATAGAGCTGTAGTTAGAAGTATACTTCCTGGTTGTGTTCTATCCCCAGTTATCCTCCATTTAGAACATTCTTACATTTAAACTTGGAATGATAAAAAAAAACATTCAAATCATCTCTCTTAGGTGTAATTTGCTTTCAAAATCATTTTACAGTTCAGTTTTAGTGATCTTCACATTGATTATTGCGCTCCCTTTGTAGTGCACTTTTAAAACAAATGCCATTTTGAACGCAGCCGTGGATCATGACGAAAGCTAGAGGTGACTAATTATTTAAAACCCGAATTTATGTTACATCTCCAAAGCTTTTGAAAAGAAAAATAAATAGCATACATTAATGCTTTAAATTTTTAGTGCGTTAATTATTAAGAAATGTATCTGTTCTGTATTTGACATGGTTAAAAGATCTCTGCAGTGGTTTGAATGTGTGTCAAATTGTAAAAGTAGGCTTTTCTAAAAAAAATTTAATGAAAAATAAATAAGCCTTATCCTACTTAATAATAATAATAATAATTATTATTATTATTATTATTATTATTATTATTATTATTATTATTATTATTATTATTATTTTAAGTATGATTTTTTCATTTCTTAATAACTACCCTACTGTAATTAGGCCTACAATCATTAACGACTGATATGATTTATACATGAGATTAGAATACATGTTAGCCTAATTTTATATGGAATATTTTTTTATAATATTTGTAAAGGAAACATATTTAGGTTCTGTATGTGTCGTTTACGTTTATTTCAAATTATGTGGAAAAACGAGTGCACGCTTTTACCAAAAGTAATATTGCATTTAGTTTTTTTTTAAATACGAGTGTGTGTAAAGCAAAATACATAGTTCAAACGATGGATCTGCAACAGTTGTTTTTTTTTTAGGTAAGAGACTACTCACTACATTGTTGTTTTCCTAAATAATGCATTGAACTATGATAGTTTAGCTGTGAGTTATGTCATTGTTTGGGAAATGCACTCCTGGCCAGGTTAACTCTGTAGGCGAAAACACAGAAAGTGTCCTGTGAGAAATCAGATGCTGCATTCTTCCTAATGGCCACTTGACCTTCACATATTTTTAACGAAAAATTATTTAAACATTACAGCATTCATACAATGATTTATTGTTTTTCCCATTTCAATATATAACATACACAAAAACCTTACAAATATACTTTGCACAATACAAATAAGCCAATTTTAATACAAAACTTGGCAAATAAATACCCTTTAAGTGTCTTAATTTGGATTTTCATGGTAATGCTTACTTTCACAGTTTTATTCAGGAAACCTCGTGAGATATATAAGTTATATCTCTGAACTTTAATGATAAGCAGCTGCACTTCCCACCTCCTTTATTCAGCCGCAAAGATTTCCATGACTTCTCAAGCGAGTTTTTTGCTTAAGTCTGCATGCACGCATCCTAAATATCAAGAACACATCCGGAAACTTTTATGCGTCCTGTCTTCTTGTGGTTTTGAGTTTTGGAAATGAACTTTGACAGTTTATGACTATGTTACATGAGAACACGAGGACGCAAGAGCTATGAAGAAAGCTTAATTAGAAACAGTCATTATTTTATTGAGAAAAAGATATTTGTCTTTGTGCTGCTTTGCACTTTCATGGAACTCTATTAGCCTTGCGATTCGCTCTATTTCTGTTTATCTCTAGATTAGGACTCAAGTCATGACAACATGTGTTTTTGTTGCTTTAACTTACAATGTTTCCCATGTTTGAACTTAAATTAAAATTAAAATCCTGTTTTCATTTACTCATGCTTTACAAACACTTATGTGTTTCTTTCTTCTACTGAACACAAAAAAAAGTTTTTAAAGAAAGCTGAAAATCTTCCATTGGGAAAAACAAAACTATGGAAGTCAATGGTTACAAGTCAAAACTAAGCAACGTATGATGTTTTGCAGTTGTTGGCAAATAAATATTTTTACTTAGTTGAAGAAAGTTCATGGGTTATACTTTGTATCCCATTTCTATTAATCTGATATTCACACAACTTTTCTTTTCAGGGTTGAGTCACAGTGAATTACCGGACTAATATTTTCACAAATGCACAAAGTCCAATGTTAAAGATCAGGATTTTTGTTAAATTAAGTATTAAAGATTTAGTTCACCACAAATGAAAAGTTCTTTCATCATTTACTCACCCCTGTGCCGTTCCAAGTCTTCTCATCTTTACAAAACAAATGAAGATTTTTTTTTTAATTCTGTGCTTCTGTTTTTGCTAACCACCTCTACTGTCAGTTCTCACACTCTGCAAAGAAATATTGAATCATTTTAGTTTAGTTTTTTTTTTTTTTTTTTTTTTTTTTTTTGCCATAATATCAGTGGTATGATTGGTCAGACCAATTGTCAATCTGACTCCCTGGGAAGGATCAATAGGTGAAAACAAGGTCAATTTGGGGAACATCTAGAAAAACCCAAAACATGGTCAAATTTAACTTATTTTAATGTTAATTTTAAATTTTTAAATAATGGTTGTACATTATTTACCTAAATTAGAGTTAAACCAACTCGGAGTGTACATTTGAAATTGTTAAGCAAAGAAAACTTTGTTCACTGATCAATGTATGTGAATTAAAGCCTGATATAAATCTATTCATCAAATAAAATGTTGTCTATCAGAAATTGTATTAATATAAATAATCTACTTTCAAATTCATACAGAAGCAAAAATTTTTACTTGTGTATTAAACATAAAGACATTTTTGAGGGGTGAGAAAATTACGATATGCATTTCTTTTTTGATGTAAGTTAATCATATTTTGATTTGTTTGTTTTTTTTAACCTAACACTGTTGTATACCACACAAACACTCACAATATGGCACACAAGTTAAACTATTCTGGGATACTTTTGGGTAAGGTAACACTTTACATTAAGGTTCCATTGGTTATTGTTAGTTAGCAAGTGTTAGCTAACATGAGCAAACAATGTGATGTGTGATCACGCTGTAAGCTCCCACAATAATATCAAGCAATAATAACAGTAGTTTCCATTGTCATAATATTGTGAATTGATACTGCAAATTATGGTAAAAAGCACAGTTACAATTACTGAATTATATTATAATAGTTTAGTTTGTTTATTATTATTGTCATAGTATTCTTATTATTCTTATTATTCATAGAATTGTAGAATCATCCTGGTGGATGAATAACATTTAGTATGTTAAACTAGTGCTTTTTACATAGTTTTAAATTACAAATTTTAAATCCCATAAGCTAAAATTCAAATATAAAATGGAGACAAATGTAGATCTTGCCTTTCAGCAAGGCTGAGGTTGGGATCTTTATCTAAAAAAGGTTGGTGACCACTGACATAACCAGTCAAAAACAGTGGTGTGACTGATGAACATATTAATATGGATTTGAATGTATTCAGTGATGGTAAAGATTATATGAAGTACCCAAATGAGTCTGTGTTATTTGTTTCAGTGGTTGTTATCAGATTGTAACATACCTAATACCTAATATTATTCCAAGTGTAACATACCTTGGAATGTCATAACTGATAAATCAGAATAAATTATTCCAGACAGCCGTGTAATAAATAAATATAATGTGCTGGTTGCTATTCACTGCCATTGTATAGACAACAATGAGCATTTGTGGCCTTCACAGATGGTAATTTGAAAAATATTTGAAAAAGCATTAGAACAACACCTGACTACATTTTCCACATTTTTTAAAGTTGAACTATCGCTTAATTAATGTTAATTTTGTGTTGTAGAAAGCAGATGTTGCTGTGGCCCCCCTCACCATCACACTGGTCAGAGAAGAGGTCATTGACTTCTCCAAGCCCTTCATGAGCTTAGGAATCTCCATCATGATCAAAAAACCCACCAAATCCAAACCAGGCGTCTTCTCGTTCCTGGACCCGCTGGCCTATGAGATCTGGATGTGCATTGTGTTTGCTTATATTGGTGTGAGTGTGGTGCTGTTCCTGGTCAGCCGCTTCAGTCCATACGAGTGGCATGCAGATGATGAAGAGGAAACAGCAGATCAGCAAAACCAGAACCAACCACCGTCGCCAGAACCAAACCAGTCGCCAAACCAGAGTCAGAACCAGCGAGAGGAGAAGCAGGAGAAACAACCGGAGCACACCAATGAGTTTGGGATCTTCAACAGCCTGTGGTTTTCCCTCGGAGCCTTTATGCAGCAAGGATGCGATATCTCACCAAGGTAGGCCTAGATGAGAAGAAAAAAAGCGCAATTTTCATCATCATTGTCATAATGTTTCTCATCTTCCACTGCTGCTTGCTCATTTGGCTGACTCATGCTCTGCAAACAACATCTGTGATGGAGAAAATGGGTTGTAAAATAAAGATGATCTCTTTAATCGTCTGCTGCATAACACTGTCTCTGAACTACATCTGAAATGAAGACTGTGTTCAAATAAATTGCTTAGAATATATTTAAAAATAAACATGGTAAAGACTACAAATCAACAGTTATCATATATTGCAAATATTTTTTAACACTTTACATTATTGTTTAGTAGTTAACATTAGTTAAAGGTGCAGTAGGTGATTGTCCTCAGAAACTTTTTTTTTTTTTTGTGCTGGTTGAAAGTCTCTTCACATTCCAATAGTACTGATTAAAGTAAAAGATCTAAATGTATTTTATTATGTATTTTTATATTTTGGGTAAGGCATGAGACTAAAAATTTTCATCCAGTTAAAATAAATCGGGCCGACAATTCCCATAATTCTGATAAGTAGCCCAAACTGTCTATCAGCAAATGTAGATTAGTACATCTGCGCACCCCATTAGCGCAGATCTATTTTACTCACAGAAAGCTTACGTAGATTTTGCTGTATTATGAACGGGTTATGTACCCAGAAGTGTTGTTCAGCAACTGAAATCTTTCAGCAAAAGTTGAAGTTGGTTTTCATATCACATTGATTCATTTTTTGAACAATGATAACCTGTTACGTGCTCCTATATTGTTCACCGTGCTACTTTGAATATTCGGTCTGAAATAACATGTAAGTGTGATTTAGTAATAAGTCTAATTCCTGCACCCTGCCGGCCAACCACTAAGCATGCAGTAGTTGCTTTAGGAAAAATTGCATGATAGAGTGAGACCAGCAATCTTTGCATGCCTGAAATATTGTGCATTATGACAAGTTTTGCTTGCCACACTGAAATCGTGCTGGATATAATACAGTTTACAGAATTGCTGTATTATAAAGTACTATAAGTTGTCTAACTGGTGAACGACATGATCTATTGAGTTGTCTGCTTCATTTTTAAGGTGCGCGTTCATGATTTCTGTAGGCGTGACTTTGGACTGTGCTTTCAAAGCTTTTATGCTAACAGTTAGCATTTTGGCAGATCACCTACTGAACCTTTTATCCATTAACATTAGCTAGTGATGAGTAACACATTTGTTCCTGTGTTTATTAATCTTTGCTAATGACATTATTAACTTAGAATTATTATACAATATTAAACAAAAAAAGGCTACTTAAATAAATATACATTTATTATATTAATACATAAAGTTAAACAAAAAAATGCTATTTATTTGTAGCTAGCTGAATTTTAAAAAGAAGTTTACAATTATTTCATTTCATTATATATATAAAGTATATATAATTTTAAAAGCGGAAGTTAAATGCGGAGTTAAATGTGGAGCTTATATATAAGCTCCGCATTTAACTTTTTTTTTTTTTTTTTTTTTTTTTACATATTTCCCAAATGATGTTTAATAGAGCAAGAAAATTTTCACAGTATGTCTGATAATATATTTTCTTCTTGAGAAAGTCTTATTTGTTTTCGGTTATTGTTCGGTTTTATTTTAGTTTTTGTGTTGTAAAAAAACATTTTAAGGACAAAATTATTAGCCCCTTTAAGCATTTTTTTTTTCGATAGTCTACAGAACGAACCATTTTTATACAATAACTTGCCTAATAACCCTAACCTGTCTAGTTAACCTAATTAACCTAGTTAAGCCTTTAAATGACACTTTAAGCTGTTTAGAAGTGTCTTGAAAAATATCTAGTTAAATATTATATACTGTTATCATGACAAGATACAATGAATCAGTTATCAGAAGTAAGTTATTAAAACTATTATGTGTAGAAATATGTTGGTTAAAATCTTCTCTCTTTTAAATAGAAATTATTGAAAAAATAATCAGGGGGCTAATAATTCTGACTTCAACTGTGTATATGTTTATGTATATAATTACTTCATTTGCCATACAGCCTAAATTGAAAATACATTCCAAATATTTTTCCAGCCTTACAAAAATTTTGTAGCTTTCTCCTAACCTGTGCCTTCCTACAACCTTATTACGAAGAACTTTTTAAAAGCAAGGTGTAACATGGGAAAAGGTGTAGATTTTGATATGGTATGAAGATTTTATAGGCACTGTATATATACTGTATATTTGTATAAGGGACGTTTTCAGAGATAATAAAGGGTGGTAATATTAGTACATTTATCGGTAGAACTTAAATACGATGGCTGAGAAATTTTAACGCACTGCAATTTAAGAAAACACATGCAAATAGAAATTAACACCAGCAAATCAAGAAAACATCTTTAAATTCTTACAGTGCAAACACAAGTTCAAAGTGCGCTGCAGAAACACAAATAGAAAAACACTCTTCAAATTAAAAAGCAGGTTTTTCTATTTGGGTTTGCAATGTTAGGATTTGCAGTGCATGTGTTATTAAACTGATGAAGATGTTTTTTTAATTTGCTGGTGTTTTTTTCTATTTGCATGTATCTTCTTAAGTTCAGCATGTTGAGCTCTCTCTGCCACCATACTTAAGCTTGAAAAACGAATAAAACCTCACAAATCGTCTTTTTTACATTAGCAATAAACCTTTCTCTGCTTGTCACAGTTTGCAGGGAGTGATTCAATATAGGAATCACCAGCATAGAGCCTTCTTCTCCAAGCATCTTATTGGATCTCAGCCTGTCTCTTTGACCGATTGGACACTTATTCACAGTTTTTTTTATACTAGCATTAGTCATGAGGGAAGTGTTAGCATAAGTCGGGCTAGCGCTGACACCCCTGCTAGGGTCTTCTAGCCTCATTATGTGCAGATTGGCCTGGAGCCTCTGGGTTTGCTGGCTCTTCTGCTAGTGTTTGACATTTTGGTTGGACATGTATATCCTTGGCTTGAGGGAAGCAAGCAACACGCTCAAATTAGATTACACTGCCAGAGAGCCTCCATGACAGATGTGATTGTCTGCGCCAGAGCACTGAGCTAGACAGTGTTTTTTTATCCATGCCGGATAAGGACTTCATGCAAAAAAACTTCATCTAAAGTTCTGACATAAGGACATTCATTAGGAAATCATTCAGTTGGTTTATTGTGTGAAGGCTTTGATTGAACTGAAAAGGTGATGAACGGTTGTGTTGTTTTGACTGGAGAGTTTCAGATAAGGATGAGGGAATAAGTCTATTATGAGCCTCCAATAATGCATTTTATGAAGTCTTTTTAATTTTTATGAGACTTGATGCTTGATCTGAATCTTGAACAAATCATTGTTTTATTGTTGTAACAAAACAAATGTATAACAAACAAACAATAATAATTATTAATGTTTTTGTTATTCACATATTAGAGATATTTTAAAGTTGTTTAAAATATGTTGGCCACATATAGTTTATATATAAACATATATATGTATATATAAATTATTATTTAATATATTATTTGTAAAAATAATTGTTGTTGTTGATATTAATCATATTATTAGACCAGTAATTTTACATTAGACCGTTTTTTTTTTAATTAGACATTAGACCAACTGTTTAATACAATTCCAAAGTCCTTAAAACTACCTTGTTGTGTCATTCTTATACTATTTTCCTAATTCTATAGCTGATATGTTTATACTTATTTGTATTTGCCCCTAACATTGTTTATCTTTCAGTTGTACACCTTTTTTTATTTTATTTTTATGTGTATTCTTTGACATTCAAAAAAAGTTATGTGTATTGTATTGTGTATTTATATAGTGAATATATTATGTATGGCCATACACACAAAGCCCTTCACAATCATGATGGGGGTCTCTCCACAACACCACCAGTGTGCTGCATACACTTGTCTTGAATGATGCGACAGCAGCCACAGGACAGGGATTGGGCCGATAGCAAAAATTTAGTCCGAGCACCGAGATTACACCCCTACTCTCTACAAAAAGTGCCATCGGATTTTTAATGACCACAGAGAGTCAGGACCTCAGTTTAACGTCTTATCCAAAAGACGGTGCTCACTGACAGTTTTGTGTCCCCTTCATTGTACTGGGGCATTAGGACTCACACAAACCAAAGGGTGAGCAACCCCTGCTGGCCTCTCTAACACCACTTCCAACAACAACCTAGTTTTCCCATGTGGTCTCCCATCCAGGTACTGACCAGGCTCAGCCCTGATAAGCTTTAGTAAGTAATTAGTATTGGGTTGCAGGGATATATGGCTTTAGCATTATTATTATTATTATTATTATTATTATTATTATTATTATTATTATTATTATTATTATTATTATTATTATTATTATTGGATAATCAACCATTTAGATTTAGAAATAGTCAATAGTCAAAATGTTATGGCATACTACTACTACTACTAATAATAATTTATATTATTAATATTAATCGATGATCAACTATTTAGATCAAGAACCATCTATTAAATAAATCTAATTATATAAACATAGGAACAATATTAGGGGTGTCACGTTGGCAGTGGGTAGAACGATCACCTCACAACACGAAGGTGGCTGGTTCGAGCCCCAGCTGGGTCAGTTGGCATTTTTGTGTGGAGTTTCTCCCCGTGTTCATGTGGGTTTTCTCTGGGTGCTCCAGTTTCCCCCACAATCCAAAGACATGCGCTATAGGTGAATTAAATAAGCTAAATTGGCCGTAGTGTATATGTATGGATGCAAGAGTGTATGGGTGTTACCCAGTGTTGGGTTGCAGCTGGATGGGCATATGTTTAAATCATATGCTGGATAAGTTGGCGGTAAATTCCGCTGTGGCGACCTCTGATTAATAAAGGGACTAAGCTTAAAATAAAATAAATGAATAATTAATATTAATAATAATATTTGTTGTTTTCTTTGTTGTTGGTATTATTTATGCCTAGATATTGCTAACCCATAATCATTTGATTGCCTGTGAAACGTAGTTAAGCAAATAGGTCATTTTTTTTAGTTGGCCATATTAACAGGTTGCATGCAAGATGTTGTAATACAATGCAATGCTTTCACTCTATGAAAAATAAGAAATTGTCATAGATATATTTTTTATACATTTTTACTGTACCACAAGACAAAGTGCTTATTAAGAGAATGTTTTTACAAGTTGTGGTTCTGCTGGGCATTTGAATCTCGGATACTTTATACTCGGAGCCATTTAAATACTTTTTCGGACTGTGAGGTTATTTGTCAGTCATGGCAGAAAGCAGCGTTTAAGAAAGTCTTCAGCTAGAGTGTTTTGGTAATGAGGACTGTGTGGGCCAGACAGAAAACACCAAGCGGCTTACAGTATTTATCTCTGACAGGAAACTTGTTTGTCCTCGACAAATGTCAGAGCTGCCACTCAGAGCTGTGACTGCTCACATTGTTATTCACTCCAGCTCATCTGCACCATCGCTTCAGAAAAATCCCCGCTACCTCATCCACACTGTCTGATTAGTTCCTGATGAGGTGCTTATGAAGGGTGCTTAGGATTTCATTAATTCATTATTTCTTTTAAAGGTGCCAAAAACAAAGTCTCTTTGACGTCTCGCGAGACAGAGAGCAAATAGAGATGCTACTGTAAGCACGAGGGCAATCAAAGCAATTAACCAGGGCTCGAGCTCTGCTGTAATCTGAAGTCATGAAGCGATGGCACAGATGATTAGCAACGTGAGCGGAGAATTACTCAAGCCCACAGCAGCCTGACACGGCTCTGATGGTATATAAATGAATAACTCGACACACGGCACGATTGCTGCTCGTCTTTTAACGCTTCACCCAGAGGTGGGAATTGTAGACTGTTTGCTATGCATATTATGCACTATCACTGTCACGTCCACTAGCATCAACACTGTGCATTTCATAGCACGTTTCAGATAGGCTTCTGTAAACAACATGCTTTTGTGAACTGTCTTTTCAGATTCCGACAGTTAAAAGCCACCTGTTAGTGGAAACCGTCTGTGTTCGTCTGCATAAATTCTTTATGTGAAGCACGCGTCTTGAGTGCTGTAGTGTTAATTTGGTAATTCATTCATTAAAGTGATTTATTTCTCTGCTCTGCATCACTGCATCTTACATTATTTTAATTAGGGGTGAAGTAACATTTACATTTGTTGAGATATTAGCTCGAAGTAAACGATTTACTGAACAATATACTGAACAACCTATCTGTCTGATCTGGGCTGTCACATGTTCATCCATCCATCATTTTGTTTTATATTATTCCATCTATCAATTTATCCACCCAACAATTAATAAACTCATTTTATTTTTCTGTCTATCCATCCATCCACCCATCTATCCATCCATCCACCCATCCATCAACCCATCCATCAATCCTTAATCAAGCCATTGTTCTTTTTATTGTTCATTCATCCATGTATTATTTTGGTTTTTATTATTCCAACCATCAATCTCTTCATCCATGAATTAATCCATCCATTATTATTTTTCTGTCCATTCATCTATCAATCCAGAATTAATTAATTGTTCTTTTTGTTGCTCGTCCATCCAATTTTAATCCATTTTTCTTTTTATTGTTCATCCATCCATCCATCCATCCATCCATCCATCCATTCATCCATCCATCCATCCAAAACTAATCCAATGATTTTTATTGTCCCATCTATCCAACATCCATCATTGATTGTTTTATTGTTCATCCATCAATTAATTCATCCATATTTCCTTTTAATTTTCTGTCCATCTATCCATCCATCCATCCATCCATCAATCCATAATTAATCCAGTGATCTTTCCTGTTTCATCCATCCATCCAATATTATTGTGTTGAGTTTTTTATTGCTCATCCATCCATCCATCCATCCATCCATCATTTTGTTTTCATTATTCCAACCATCAATCTATCTATCCATCAAATAATCCATCCATATTTATTTTTATTTTTCTGTTCATCCATCCATTCATCCATCCATCCATCAATTAGTTCATCCATAATTAATCTATTTTTCTTTTTATTGTTCATCCATCCATCCTAAATAAATCCATTGGTTTTTATTGTTCTGTTTCTTGTTATTTCCTCCAACCATGTTATTGTTACATCCACACAGCCACTCATAATTTTATTTAGTCCATTCATCCATCCATCCATCCATCCATCCATTTCTTAGGTTGTCTATTTTACTGGAGATTTGTTGCTGCTTCTTGTTGTACTGCATAGTGACTCCAGTGTACCATTACACCCCTGTGTACAGTTTCTCATGGTGCTGTACACACACACACACACACACACACACACACACACACACACACACACACACACACACACACACACATATATATATATATATATATATATATATATATATATATATATATATATATATATATATATATATACAAAATCATAGCACATGGCTTGCAGAGCTTAACCTTAGAAAAAGCACACTGCCCCTTTAAATAAGTATAGAAGTTATTTTAGCCGTTGGTGTCAGTGTTTAGAGCAGTAAAATGCAATGCCCTCATTATGGTAGACAGAAGGACCTCCACTGAACTAATACTGCGAATCTCTTGTTATGAATAGTGCTCACTGTGAGGGGGGGAGGTGCAGATGTGACTCCCAGGAAAGCTGTCGCATGCAGGCCAGATGACTTTTCCAATGAGTTAAATTGGCCCAGAGGCCGATGGTCTGTCTGTTCACACCTGCTGAAGAGTAATCCTGAAAGCACTCCAGGACACGAGCGTGGAAAAGTGTGTGCGTGCTGGAGCAATAGAGCGAGCAGTGACCCTGAGGAAGCGATACATGTTGTGTGCCTTAGGAGCATTATTGGAGATGGTGAATGTGTCTTTGTGTCTGTGTGTGGGTCACACCATCAGGCTTTCAGTAAGCATGACAGTTCAACCCAGGCGTCATGGTGCCCCCTTTCCTCCCGCCGGCCGCCGACTGTCACTTCAGCTTTGTCCAGATCCCTTATACCCCCTGTACAAAAATACTCTCCCTTTACAAACACTTCCATGTGCAATGACACTAACAGGTCACGTACAGTACACATTACGTTTAGGTCACACATTTAGGTCACGAGCACATTAATGTACTTTCACAATACAAAAACATTTGCACTGATGCCTGGAGGAAAACATCTCGTTCGGGTTTTTCTTACTATCGAGGTGACCTTGCCATCCCAAGTGTTTGGAAATTTTCTGCAGTGTTTAACTGAACTGTGACACGAGTACGAGGAGATGATCAGTGTGTCACAACGTTCCCATCAGCATCTGTCTGAGTTCCTGTAATGGAACGGACATTTTGCAGCAGCACCATGAGGAACGACAAGAAGACCTTTATTTTTAGTTTGCTACAGCGCTGTTGTGAGTCGTCTTGTCTCAATGGAGATGTGATTGAAAGAGTGTTTGTCCATGAGAACCTTTTTTCGGTGCCAGAGTGACCCATATTCTGCGGATTAGCATGATAATTCATTTGGAGGATTCATCTGGGGATTTGCACTGCTGGTATCCTTTTAATGTGCAAGCTGTGTGTGTTCAAATAATAATAGCTGTAATAGTTTCTTATGTGACCTTATGTTTTCTTTGTCTATTGTGCTTGTATATCAGGAATGTCTCCTCTAAGGAGGAAAGGGAAGCAATGTTTAGCCTAGTTTTAGAGAAATAATCCTCCAAAAGGTGTCTCGATTGAAACCCAAGCATTTATTCATTAATTTTCCTTCTGCTTAGTGCCTTTATTTATCAGGGGTCACCACAGCGAATTCAACCGCCAACTTATCCAGCATATGTTTCACGCAGAATGACCTTCCAGGTTTCTGTGTGGGAAACCGGAGCACCAGGAGAAACACACGCAAACACAGGGATAACAAGCAAACTCCACACAGAAATGCCAATTGGCCCAGCCAGGGCTCAAACCAGCAATATTCATGCTGTGAGGTGACAGTGCTAACCACTGAGCCACCCAAAACCCAAGCATATCATCAAAATCCTCCATCTTGTCAAAGCACTGCCAGTGTTTAGTTTAGTTTTGCATATACTGGAAGTTCAGATTTTGTCAAATCATAGTTTCATGTCTGTTACGATCCCACATTCACTAAACACCCACTGGTTTGGTCTGCTACAATAGCTATGTCCCAAACTCTTGCTATTGGTCGAACAGGAAAATGGTTATCAGATTAGAGCAGATTTTATGCTTGTCTGTCTTACATACTGTATTCAACTTGCCTCATTTATTTTGACATTTACTTTACACGTGATTTACTGCTTAGGTCTGGATGAAACACGTTGCAATAGACTTTTTTGTTATCGTGACATAAAAACAGCTCATCACTCAAGAAAAAAATAAGGCTGTAAATCAAAAAACAATATTAAGCACAAATAATTAATGCATTGATTTTTGTAAGTACTGCAATATTTTTTTTAATTAAAAAGAATTTGTGATTTTTATTTAAATGTGACTTTATAAATGAAGTATATACATGTATTTTACATGCAATAATTTTTTATTAATATACTAGCTGCCTAAATCCCAAGAAATCACTAGACTGGCCAGTCTGCAGTCCTGACCTGTCACTAATAGAGAATATCTGCATCCCAAATGGCACACTCAGTGTTGGGCAGTTGCGTTGTTACAAGTAGTGACGCTACTAGCTTAGCTACATTTCTCAGTAGCTTGGCGGTAGCGTCACTTTTTTCTAAATCAAATAGCTTTTGAGTAGCGAAGCTATTCTATTAGTCAAGTAGCGCAGTAGCGTCCACAAAGCTACATTTACCAATCGCAGATCAATAAGTGACCGCACCGACATTCACAGAGCTGTGAAGCCGTTGTCTAGCCAATGAAAGTAAATCCATATGATGGAGAGTATCATGATTTCTTCTTCCTGTTTTATGGTGGTTGACAACAAACTTTTTGGTGCATTACTGCCACATCTGGTCAGTTTTAGGCCAAATTAGGCTAGCACAAGAAACTTCCTTGATGGAAAGATGACTGAGGGAGAGGAGTTATTTCTGAAGCAGGATTTTTTCGTGACCATACCTCGAGAAGTACATGTTAAGATGCAATAACTTAATTTCTGATGCTGTGCTCAAAAAATATTTCCGGAATTTATAGTACTACTATAAATTACTGCATTATGTAGTGTCATTTATTAATGAAGAGTTGTAAATATATTTACAATATGCATAAGGCTTATGTCAAAATATTTATCTTTACTATAAATTTTTATAGTATTTTAAGTTTTTGTTTTAGCTGTTACATACTATGTGTTCCTGTTTAGTAGAGCATATTATTTACTATAAATAACTGAATTGAATTATGCCCCATATGTTTCATTGACTCTTTTATTGATCACTAAGATATGAATGACTTAGTGTTAAGTTGCTTCGATTTAAATATAAAAATTGCAAAAAAATAGCTTAATGTAGCTAAGCTACTTTTGCCAAGTAGCTTTTAGCTTAGCTTGCTTCATTTCCCAGAGGGTAGCTTATAGTGTAGGCTACATTTTAAGTTGAGTAGCTTTAAGAAGCTTGCCCAACACTGGGCACACTATACACTATGCACTTATGCACTTACACACTCAACAGCATAGTATATGTATGTGGTGTCGTCACCAATGGAACACAATTTTTTTTTACTTAGCGGAAATTCAAACCCCATCTTACCCAGATGATGTTTGACGGTTGCCTATTTAATGAAATAAATGCCATGAGTGTAATCACATTCACCATCGGGAGGTGGTATAATCACTCTCGTCAGAGAATTTTGCTTTTACAATCCAAAATAAGTAGAGTAATCCCACATGAGCGCCCAAAGGCTCCGCCCCTTTCGCTTTGTGAGTAAAGCAACGGCTGTTGAGTGCGTGAAGTGTCCATTATTACACTTTATTTTAAAGATTGAATAAGTGCATCATCCAGGTATTTAATGTGCACTCTTTATTTTTATAGTTTTCAGTGTGAATGCACTACTTACACTATTTATACTACAAAATTTTGTAAAATAGTGCATATGTGATTTGGGATGCACCTATTGTGTGGCACATTTTAAAGTAAAAAATGCAGCAACAAAGACCCTGTATATATGCATAGATATATTGACATATATATTATAGAGCCATCTGCTATATACAAACTTCATAATTAAGCAAATTTATTTAAAGGTGCAGTGTGTAGTAGTGACAGTTAGTCAATAAGTGAAGCTAAGTTAAAACCAAATAAAGCTCAGGATTTATTTTTATGGTAATCAAACGCAATTTGATGGTTATAGAGGGAATGTTTCTTACAAATAGCTGCACTCCTCTATTTGACAGACTGAATAAAGTCAACTTCATATCACACTCCTTACAGCTGAGCGGACGTGAAAATAGGGAGACGGGGCAGGTGAGAGAGACAAGAAAGATACGCGGAGTACAAGAGAATCTTTGAGATGGAGTAAAGAGTTGAGGCAGACACAGATTCATTGCTCTATTATGTTTTTTTTTTTTTTTTACATTTTTCACTAACTTGCGCCTTATTCCTTTGTTATTGTAAAGATGTAAGACACATTTCAGCATCTTTTGAAGCTGGTATTTGACATCAAATTTAGTTTTTATTGCTTTTTTGAATACAAAGTAATGTACTTTTGCACTTAAGGTCTTGACTGAACAAGAATATAAAATAAGCATGACAAAACCTTTGAACTGTTGTTTTTTTTAAGCAGTTAATAGTTTAATTCAGTACAATAATTTAATCAAAAGTGACAATAAAGACTTGTAATGTTAGAAAAGATTATAATTTCAATTAAAGGCTGTTCTTTTTCTTGAAGCATCTTAAAAGTTGTTGCCTTCCACAAAAAAGCACCACAGCTGAAATGTTTCATGAGCAGCAAATCAGCTTATTAGATTTTTTTTCGGAAGGATTATATGCAGGGACTGAAAACGCAGCTTTGACTGAAAGATTTTTTTTTAATAATGATGTTTCATAGTTCTAATCTATAATAGTGCAATTTTGATTGAAGCTTAAAAAAATGAAAAAAAAAAAAAACAACCAAGCCTTTGGACAAAATAGAAAATTTCTCCATTAAGAAACAATATTCACCCATTTGTCGTATTTCCTTACTGTTTACGTGTTTAAATTAAGAGTGTGCAGACTTTAATGTGTAGATTTAATAAGCATGAACTAAAATTTCCATTATTGATCTATATCTAATATTGGATATGCAAATGTATTTACATCTCAACAATGTTTCAACAACTTCCACTTTGTAATGCAGTGCATTTTGCTTTCCAATAAAAATGTAAAGTGGTTTATGGGCCACTTTAATATAACTGATAATATCACTGGAAGCAGTGAAGAGAGTATATTTCCCTAGAAAGTGAAAGAGGGTGGAATAATGCACAGCATGTATTAGAAAGTAGAACTTTAGTGCAAGCTGGGCAGAACAGGATCTTTGATTAAATTAAGGACTTTCAAAGGGAGCTGTGAAAAAGAATGAGGTTTTCAGGACACTCGGATCAATCGACATGTGCATAGTGAAGTCACAGATCAAACCATGTCTCCTGGACAAGGTTATGTTGTAATGGTTTATTTAATTTTTTTATAATGTCAGAATTTATTTTTCAGATAGGTATATTCAGCATAAAATGAAAACAAACTTATTTTTCAGTTTAAACAGTTGTTTATAATAATAATAATGATGTCATTACACCATTTAATATATTCAATATGAAAGAAATTGTGTTTTTAAAATATTGGAAATCATTATTGCTTACCAGCAGCATTTCAAAATTGCTTGTAATTCATAAAATGTACTTTTATAAAAATAATAAATGTGTCTATAGCACAAATTTCCACTTTTAAGGAAAAAAAAAACATTTATAATTGTAAAAGATTTAAACTGCTGCAGTCACCCAGTCATTTCATTAAGGTAATATAGGTAATATTTCAGGCATTTCTTATCTCTGATGGTTATTACATTCTGCACACAAAGGCTGCAAATGACTTTACTTTTGTTTAAACTCTGCTCCAGATCTGATTTATGCTTCGATTAACCATTAAGAAGGCCCTGTTCATCATATATGCCTGCTGATAACATAATTCATGTATTAATTAATCTGTTATCTCTCCACTTTGTGCGCAGCTAGAAATGGAAACGATATTAGAAATGAGACACTTCATTATGAGTCTAATTTGATAGAGAAGATCGCTATAATTCAGGCTATTAACCACCTGTTTTGTTGTTAAATTGTATGCTCTTTCTCCCCTAGATCTCTCTCTGGTCGTATAGTCGGAGGTGTGTGGTGGTTCTTCACTCTGATTATCATCTCCTCCTACACAGCCAACCTGGCTGCCTTCCTCACTGTGGAAAGGATGGTTTCACCCATTGAGAGTGCAGAGGATTTGGCTAAGCAAACTGAGATTGCTTATGGGACTCTGGATGGAGGATCCACTAAAGAGTTCTTCAGGGTAAGTAATACTCGCTGAATAAAAAAGGCAAAAATTATACATTTAGCTTATGGGATTCTGGATGGAGAATTCACTAAAAAGTTCTACAGGGCAAGTAATACTCGCTGAATAAAATCAATGAAGAGATTATACATTTAGCTTATAGGATTCTGTATGGAGAAGTCACCAAAGAGACAAAATGTGAAAAAACCTCAACCCCCCTTTGCTTTGCACCATGTCTAACATATACACTCACTGGCCACTTTATTAAGTACACCTGTCCAACTGCTTGTTAATGCAAATTTCTAATAAGCCATCACAATCACATTGCAGCAACTTAATGCGTTTAGGCATGTAGACATGGTCAAGACGATTGGCAGCAATTCAAACTAAGCATCAGAATGGGGAAGAAAGGTGATTTAAGTGTCTTTGAACGTGACATGGCTGTTGGTGCCAGACGGGCTGGTCTGAGTATTTCAGAAACTGCTGATTCACTGGGATTTTTACGCACAAACATTTCTAGGTTTTACAGAGAATGGTCCAAAAAAGAGTATCCAGTGAGAGGCATTTCTGTGGGTACAAAAGCCTTGATGCCAGAGGAGGGGTTTTGATGTCAGAGGAGAATGGCCAGACTGGTTCAAGCTAATAGAAAGTCAACAGTAACTCAAATAACCACTCATTACAATTGAGGTATGCAGAAAAGCACCTCTGAATGCACAATACATTGAACCTTGAGGCGGACGGGTTATAGTAGCACTACACCAGTACTAGTAGGGTGTACTTAATTAGGTGGCTGGTGGGTGTATATTAGTATATAATCATCATTAAGGTATTAATATACATCCTTTGAGAGTTCAAAGTTACAGCAAGTAGGTTATAAAGCTTTATAGCTATTAAAGAGCAAAATATGCTAAATTTATCCATAAATCTAAAATTCTAAAGAGAAAACTGAGGAAGAACTGGTTTGAACATCTTGATGTGACATGCAGGAGAACCATGGCATCAGGTACTTTGCATACTATTTTGTTATCATTTGTGCAAATGGTATTCCAAAGCGACTTACAGTACATAATGTGATCCGTACAAAGCAAACAAAATACGAGCAAAATGCCCATTTGTATTCATGCTGAATAAGAGGCCTGTCTGTTTCTTTTTAAATGTGCTCAGTGTCAGTTTAAAGGTGCTGTGTGTCATTTTTTAAGGTTTTTGAAACATGTGAAGTTCACATCCATGTTTATCTGAAAAAACTATACAAGTTAATGTCTTTTGAAATGTGTTTCTGCCCATTGCCTACTAAAACAGTTTTTACTCAAGCTAGGTTGCCAGTTGGAAGAAAACACAGCAATTGAAGACAGCAAAGGAACTGGGTCACAGATCGCTTTGCAGTTCTTCTGACAACCCAATGTTTTTGCTACAGATTTTTTTAAATAACCTGCTTATTAACAAACCGTACAGTACAGTGTTTGGGAAAGTTATTTAACATCACATATTCAGTATATAATGAATGAAATCAGTTTGTTGTTCAAGACACAAGGCATTTTTCTAATTTAGCTTGCTGACATCTCACCTTTGTATATGTTACATAAAATAATTTACAGCACACTGAACTATTATAAATGCACCAATTCAAAAAACTTCAACTGACAAGCTCATGTTGGTGTAATCAATCTAGCAAACAGTGTCTTATTATAGTTTAAACTACAGGATAACCACTAGCTGTCAATATCACTCACTGCACCATTAAATAAATGAGTTTAATTGTGAAATTTGTATATACTGTAGCAGATGGCTCTATAATATCTATATATCTATCTATGTATCTGTATATCTATATGTGGATAGATAGATAGATAGATAGATAGATAGATAGATAGATAGATAGATAGATAGATAGATAGATAGATAGATAGATAGATAGATAGATAGGTAGGTAGGTAGGTAGGTAGGTAGGTAGGTAGGTAGGTAGGTAGGTAGGTAGGTAGGTAGGTAGGTAGGTAGGTAGGTAGGTAGGTAGGTAGGTAGGTAGGTAGGTAGGTAGGTAGGTAGGTAGGTAGGTAGGTAGGTAGGTAGGTAGGTAGGTAGGTAGGTAGGTAGGTAGGTAGGTAGGTAGGTAGGTAGGTAGGTAGGTAGATAGATAGATAGATAGATAGATAGATAGATAGATAGATAGATAGATAGATAGATAGATAGATAGATAGATAGATAGATAGATAGATAGATAGATAGATAGATAGATAGATAGATAGATAGATAGATAGATAGATAGATAGATAGATAGATAGCAACACATTCTCTATTGGAGACAGGTCAGGACTGCAGACAGGCCAGCCAAGTACCTGCATTTTAGGGTTGTTCAGCTTAAGCTTGCTCTCTTGTCCTTTATGGACTGAAATTCCTCCATATTCTATTGATTTTTTTTATGATGCTATGCACTGTTGAGGGTGAAATATCCAAATATCTTCGTATCTTTCTTTGGGGAACATTGTTTTTAAATATTTCAATAATTTTCAATAAATCACTCTCATTTAGTTTATACCTTTGTTGAATTTTAGTAACATTGCTCTAGTCTTTTGGTGTCACGTAAATCTTCAATAATAGTTACAATATGCTGTTTTGGTGTTCACGAAACATTTATTGTCAATATTGAGAGCAGTTATGCTGGATAAATATTTTGTTAAATATTCTGACATTTTCAGTTAGAAAGAAACTGCATCTTTGTTGAATAAACATGAATCAGACTACGTTTGATCTTTTCTCAGAGATCAAAAATCGCAGTATTTGAGAAGATGTGGTCCTACATGAAGTCTGCAGAGCCTACAGTGTTTGTGAAGACAACAGACGAAGGCGTCGTTCGAGTAAGAAAGTCCAAAGGGAAGTATGCTTATCTGCTGGAGTCCACAATGAATGAATATATCGAGCAGCGCAAACCTTGTGACACCATGAAGGTGGGAGGAAACTTGGACTCAAAGGGTTATGGAGTGGCCACACCTAAAGGATCTGCTTTGAGGTACACTTGAGCTTCCAAGTACTCCAAATACAATTTAAAAATGTTTTCTGACAATGATTAAGAGTCTGAGAGTTTACACCGGAGAAATGTCTGAGGCCATTACAGCATAAGGTCAAAGCCTAAGAATTAAACTAGTTAGAAGAAATATGTAGATGTATTTTGGAATAAAGTAATATATACTGTGTAGATATTTACTCAATAAATATACAATTTAAAATGTAAATGTATTAAATTATGAAGAATTAAAAAAAATATATTTTACTCAAAAACACTGATTATAAATGGGGATTTAGAGTTTTATTAAATAAGCACACACATGAGACAAAAAGAAATACATAAACATTAATTATTTTATTATTAATATAAAGTAATTAAGTAGCTACAGCTAAAATGCATTAGATTTAGTAATTTTTCACAGACATATCTCCTCTGTAACCTCTAATTTTATGTGTTGACTGGAATAAGTTATAATTGTTTCTGTTCGTGTTGTGTACCATCAGTTTTCATTGAACTAACAAAGTTTGTACTCCTGTGTCTCATAATTCCATTGTCAAGACAATTTTAATGTTTATGTGTGAATACCATGTCTAACTCTTCATTTACATCCCAGTCCATTGACTTTCTAACCTTGTTCTTTATTACATTTACACATGACATCTTTGCGAATATACCTAAAAAATGCTAAATGCTGATTTGAATAAAAGCTGTGTGCCTGTTTAGCAGCATTTAACTATAAACAACACATTCCCCAAGAGTTGAATTCAACTTATTTAACTTGATTTATTTACACTGCTGTTCAAAGGTATGAGGTCGGTAAGATGCATTTGTAAGAAGGCTCACCGAGACTGCTTTTGTTTGATCAAAAATACAGAATACAACCGTAAATATGATAACTGTTTTGTAATTTAATGTTTAATTTAAAAAAATTATAATAATTTATATATATATATATATATATATATATATATATATATATATATATATATATATATATATATATATATATATATATATATATATATAAATTATTAAATAATATAAATAAATATTAAATACAAATATTTTTAAACATTAAAAGAATTACTGTTTAAAACAAATTAATAAATTGTTATTTATTGTAGAATTTTTAGCATAATTACTCCAGCTTTTAGAGTCACTTATTTCTTCTAAATTCCTTCTTAGATGCATTATTTGATGCTTAAAAACACATCTTACTATTATCACTGTTACATTAATCAAAACTGTTTTGGGGCCATACCAGTTTTAATGACCAGTGAAATTTGACATATACAGTACATATATAACATAAGTTATTAGAGCAAAGTGATGTTGAACAGAGCAAGGTCATTTTTCACGATATTTCCTGTTATATTATTCTTTTAGAGAAAATCACGTTTATAAAAATTGGGCTGGAATCACTTGTTTATTTTTAATTTATAATTTTATTTTAAAAATCTGCTAAGGTCAATATTATTTGTCTCTTTAGATTTTTTCAATTAGCTACAGAACAAACTACTGTTGTCCAATTACTTTTTTTACTTAATTTTCCAATTAAGCTCATTTTCCAAGTTAACCCATTTAACCTAGTTTTAATTACACTTTATGCTGAATGCTAGTATCTTGCAAAATAACTGTCAACATGGGAAATAAAATAGAAATCATGTAGTAGAAATCAGTTATTAAAACTATTCAGGGTACATTTGTTCATGGAAAAGCTGGAAAAGTCATTGAATTTTGACATGGGCATTTTTTAAACCTGGAAAAGTTTTAGAAAAACAGAAAACCCCACAAAGTTTTGGAAAATTAGTTTTAACAAATATCTGTTAACTTGAATATGGGTTAGTTGTCTTATTTATTTTCTGAATTTGGCCAAAAACATGGTCTTATGAATGCTGTGTAAGCATTCATCAATTAATTTTCCTTCAGCTTAGTCTCAATTTCAGAGGTGGCACAGCGGGAAAGAACTGCCATGAGTAAGCATTATCTAAATAAATCTTACATACAATAGATATTAAAAAAAATTAAAACTAAATAGATTGTTGTGTGTTTTAGGTTTTTTTAATGTATGCTGTAATACATTTAAACGAGCATTGTTTTTTAATTATTACAGTTTTTCTCAGTCGCTTTGGTGCGTTTCTCACAACACCAGTGCATTTCTGCACAACAGTTGATGCATTTCTCAAAACAATTAGTGCAAACTGCTAAACCTAGCTGATAAGCTGCAAAAGCGCGTCACATGCTCAAAATGGATAGTTCATTCCTCAAAAGCAAGTATTCTTGTCAATAAAAGTGTCAGAATCATCAAAATGAAAAGTCCTGACACCATTGTTTATGAACAAGATAGTCAAATGGCTTTGTCTTGTTTTCATTATGAGTTTACTCTGGACATTTTTTCAATGCAAAAAAGTCAGATGTTGGTGACACGTCCTGAAAATGCTCAAGACGGCACTATATACTGTTTGCACAGCCATTTGAAAACTAAAGTAAAGTTGGACATCACTGCATATAGTGAGGTATCTTAGTACAAGACACTGAATATGTATGTTTCACATTTTTACTCTGCATTTGCACTTTACAATCCTAATTTATTCACAGCATTGTGCAAAAGAATAAACACACCCTTATTTACAACAAACATAAACTCCCTTTGGGTTGAACTGTGCACAACTGTAAACAATATTGCAGTACAAATTGGACTTGAACCTCCAACATACACAGGTCTGTAAATCATTCATCAAATTGTTCAATTTTAAAGACATTTTCAGGAAAATAAAGTTTTAATTTTTTTTTTTCATAAAGTTTGCTTGACCGATTTTTACATCAAGTTCAACATTTTTGTATGTAATGACTCAAGTAATGAAATGAGGACTGTTAGTTTTATATGGAATGACTATTCAGCATTTACAAGTTTAGTTCATTTTGACTGACATGACAAAAGCAAATTATAATGTTATAAAAAGCAGAAAGTTGAATGAAAGCAATTGATGCATGTCCGAAAGCATTTGCAATTTGTTGAAAGGAATGAGAAACTGCTACTAGGATGTGCACAAATGACTAATTGTTTTGAGAAATGCATGACCTGTTGTGCAAATGTAAATAGTGTTGTGAGAAATGCACCAAAGCGACTAGGAAAAACTGTATTTACCATGTGTACAGTACATAGACATTACATTTACGGAGACCCAGAAGGGACGTAGTGGAGGAGAAAAAAATTGGCGTTTGTGAGAAAAAAAAGAATGGGTAGGATTGGAGAAAAAAATTAGTGGGAGGAAAATATATATGTTTTGCGTTCCCTCGCAAAGTTTTGCATTATCTAACAAAGATGTTTTGCGTTCTCTCGCAAAACTGTTTACACTTCCTGTTCACTTCATTCATGTAAACCCTCCCGTTTTTGCCGAAATTCTCCCGTATTTTAACATTCTATCCCACTTTCTTTAAACTAAAGCTGTGTCGCCTTTCATTTCCTACCTCTGAATCAGTGAAAACATGTAGTATAAGTGCTGACTGACAGACGCGCTCAATATAATAAACTGATCCCAGATCAGCATCTGTACACACTATTTACAGAGGAACAAAACTGCAGGAAACTTTTGGATTCGGGTGTATGTTTAAAAAGACAAATACATTGAATAATATGTAAACATCTCCGTCCTGCATGTTTTATATTAAACAGCTAATTTCCTCTTAAATAAGCACAAACAGTTTCTAAAGTAATGGAATGCTTTCATTATATCTGTGCATTCTTACAGAGACACCTCTGTTATCAAACAAAACAAAACATGAGATTC
This sequence comes from Danio rerio, assembly GCF_052040795.2. Taxonomy (NCBI): domain Eukaryota; kingdom Metazoa; phylum Chordata; class Actinopteri; order Cypriniformes; family Danionidae; genus Danio; species Danio rerio. The sequence goes on along the minus strand of NC_141041.1, from coordinate 30,083,134 downwards.
ATTTGCTGCTCACTTGTTTGATAACAGAGGTGTCACTTTAAAGTGTTACTTGGCGCGTACAGAAGATTATCTGGGATCAGTTTATTGTATGGAGCACGTCTGTCAGTCAGCGCTTATACATGCATTCACTGGTTCAGAGGTAGCATATGAAAGGCGACGATCGACGCACAGATTTAATATAAAGAAAGTGAGATAGAATGGTAAAATACGGGAGAATTTTGGCAAAAACTGGACGGTTTACATGAGTAAAGTGAGCAGGAAGTGTTTGTGGAGAAACAGTTTTGCGAGAGAACGCAAAAGATCTTTGCAAGATAATGCAAAACTTTGTTAAGGGAACGCAGAACATTTTTGCGAAGAAATGCAAAACTTTTCAAGAGAACCCAAAAACATAAAAATATATATTTCCCTCCCAGCCATTTTTTTCTTTCACCCATTTTTTTCTCCTACCCATTTATTTTTTTTTTTTTAACCAGCCAATTTTTTTCTCCTCCACTACGTCCTTTCCGGGTCTCCGTTATACATTAACAATTGTTTAAAAATGTGTGTGAAAAAAAATCTCTCTCCATTAAACAGTATATGGGAAATATTTGAAAAATGATTAAAACTTCACAGGAGGGCTAACAATTTTGTATTTATATTATGTATATTGTCTTTATTATTACATAGTTTGCTCTGAAAAAAGCGACCATTGGACACTTGCAGTGTTCCTTTTAGGCCTTCAACGAGCCATGCATTTTTGTGGAAAATATTATACTTTTTTCAGGACTTTTAATCCACAATAATATACAGTTGAAGTCAAAATTATTAGCCCCCCTTTGAATTTTTTTCTTTTTTAAATATTTCCCAAATGATGTTTAACAAAGCAAGGAAACTTTCACAATATGTCTGATAATAGTTTTCCTTCTGAAGAAAGTCTTACTTGTTTAATTTCGGGTAGTATAAATTCAGTTTTTAATTTTTTAACAACATTTTAAGGTCAAAATTATTTACCTTCTTAAACTTTTTTTTTAAAAGTCTACAGAACATCGTTATACAATAACTTGCCTAATTACCCTAACGTGCCTATAGTTAATCTAATTAATCTAGTTAAGCCTTTAAATGTCATTTGAAAAATATCTAGTCAATATTATTTCCTGTCATCATGGCAAAGATAAAATAAATCAGTTATTAGAAATGAGTAATTAAAACTATTATGTTTAGAAATGTGTTGAAAAAAATCCATTCAAACAAAAACAATCATACCTACTCTACAAGCAAAGCAGTCCGTTTTCCAGTCCTGAGCTGATAAACATCCTGTAGATCAGATGTTAAGCATGAATCTTTCTTTGAAAATTTCCTTCATTTCAGGCATTGAGCTGCTCTTGCCCATCATTATCCTTCTCCACATTCCTGTTGTCTTGTGTGCCCTGCAGATTTCAGATTAATGTCCATGGATGAAGTCTGGCTTTGTTTTAGTCATCCATAAACACACTGGCTCTTTCTCCCTTTCTCTTGAGGGATGCAGAAAGAAGTCAGCGATTTTACCAAGAAAATCTTCATACACACACACCAGAAACGGGCCACATTAAAAAAATGCTCTGGATTTGGAACATACAGTGTCCTTCAACCCCAACCACAGCGTAGCAGATCATCCACAGCTAATCTACAGTAATATTAACTTAATCTGTGAATCCTCTTACACCAACCACACTTAAATCCAGAGCATGGCTTAATTCGTCCCGTTTTCCCCCCACTGGGGGGGTTTTGCTTTTGGTAAAATTGTTCATAATTTTGTCACTGTACACTTTAGCGCAACACAAGACAACTAATATAGTCACATCAACAAGCCCAGCAGAGCCAGGCACACAGTCAGATCAGTTTTCTGTTCTGTTTCACTTCCTCGACGACTTAATAGACTCACTTTTATTTGACACAACCTCTGCCTCGCCGTATCATATCACCAATGCTGACCCAGCTTATTTTATTATCATTTCAAGAAACCCAGTAAACCTGGCAGTGTTAAAACTGAACGAGCAGGGCCTGTTGGACAAATTGAAAAACAAATGGTGGTACGACAAGGGAGAGTGTGGCAGCGGAGGAGGTGATTCCAAGGTCAGCCCCAAAAAATGAGCCATCCGGCGGGTAACCACCACCTTGGGGGGGGTAACCGGCAACCTCAGTTAACAAACACTCCGGCTGCAGATCATTGAAAAATATCCAAGTCTGACTTGACTGATTGACAGCTCGAAATGATTGACGGCTAATTATAACTCTGAGTATCGTAACTGTAAAATGTGCAAATCCGAGTGTTTCAAATCTCTTGCCGGTTACCCAAAGTGATATAGTAATACACATCTTGCAATAGGGAGAAAGGTCACAAGCTAGATGGAGTATTAATGCATATCACTTTGGCAGTGGCAGTTTTCCAACTCTGTGACTCTGTGCTGTTCTTCCTTTTTCTTTTCTTTTATTGTTTCCGTCTCCTTTTTCTTTCTTCCTTTCTTTTTGTTCTATCTATCTGTAGACATTTAGAACACATCAAAGCGTAATTATGGGTGTATGTATTTTGCTTAAATGCTGAATAACATAAGATAACATGGGTAATGTTATTTATGTTATTTTCCTGGTTGAAGAATCCCCGTAAACCTAGCGGTGTTGAAGCTCAATGAGCAAGCCGTCTTAGACAAACTGAAAAACAAATGGTGGTACGATAAAGGGGAGTGTGGAAGCAAGGATTCCGCCAGAAAGGTCAGTTCACTCATTGGTCCTTTCCCTCAGCTTTAGCGCTTTACTAAAGGCCCTGTCCTCTTCTCTCTCAAAAACTCGCTCTGTCTCCAGTCTGCCATTTGCTCAGAGACTTGTGCGCTCTCTGTCATCATGTTTCTTTCTGGCCCTTATTACTTCCCATGTTACAAAATAGACATGCTGCTTGTGGTGTATTTATAGCGATAGGCAAAGTGTTTTGTTTTGTTTTTTTGCTCACTTCAGTGCTTTAGCACAGGCACTTGGTTCTTCACTTGCGTATTTAAAAGTTCTTAACATTTTGTGTGTGTGTACATGTGTGTTTGTGGATCAACTTCATTCAGAAATGATGTATTCATTAATCATTTAAGGATTAAAATTAACCATCTGAAATCACATGTACGCAACAATCAAGCAACAGTATATGAAGTATTATCAATTATTTTCAAGTGTGCTTTAATTGACTTGTGAGTTATTTCATTATTTATACTTTTTAAGAGTTACATACTAAAGCAATTTGTATATTGATAAATACATAATCTTTATTTACAGACACTCAAATAATTTATATTTGACAACTATATTATATTTTATATACAGATTTTATTTTAATATACACAGTTTTTTTTTAATTATGGACTTAGATTTAATCCTAATATTTACTTACTAAGATGTTATAAAAACATCTTCGCAGTCATAGTTTAACTGTTAAACTGTTATTCATAAATGACATAAATTGTTGTCGTGTTCACCTCCCGCCCCTTACTTTAGTGTTCCTGGTCAAAATGGACCACTAAACTGCTCTTAAATTGCAACCAAATATTTATTCAACATTCTTTAGCTGTAAACAATGTCTCAAACTAATGTTTAACATGAATTTATAAAATTAGACATAATATAACTGCAGTGAAAATACAAATAGGCACTGAAAATATACTTCAAAATAAACATGCAATGTCATGGAGGTAATCATGTGCGGGGGCTAAGCAGACATTTTAAAAAGTGTGTGTAGGGGGTGATGGGACAGCTGATTGAGATCCAAAAATTTGCAATCATATAATTATTAATGACCTGTTTCTGGATGGTCTGCCTCTAAAAGTGAGGGGGACGTATCCCCCCGTCCCCTCCGGTTGCTACGCCCCTAATTACGTGGGAGGATCGGCACATAAGCACGGGAAAGAGATGGGTATCCACAAAAGACAATGTTCAGTCAGAAATGTGTGTGAGTGAGTTGGAGTGGTGTGTATGGGGATGTTTTATGTTTGATGGTTGAATATAGTCTGGATACTCATTCATATCCTATAGTCGTCAATTTTAACTAAGAACTTAAACACTCAAAATTCAACGAAAGAGGAGGTAATTGTTTTTATACACTGTAAAACCCAAAAAGTTAAGGTAACTTAAATCAATAAAAGAAACCGAATGCAAAAAAAAAACAAAAAACATTTAAGGTCAAAAACTAATCCAAATGAGAACTGTAGACCTAATCCGATTAAGTACAAGAAGCAATTTGAGCACAGTGAAACCCAATAAATGAAGAGAACATAAACCAACTGAGTACTGTAAAACCCAATAAGTTAAGGCAACTCAAACCGTTTTAGGTAACTGATTGCTACAAACCATTTGAGTTAAAACAAAACTAATCTGTATGAGTACTGTGAACTTGCTCCATTTAAGTTGAAGTAACTCATTACCTTCAACGCTGAGTTCAAAACCATTTTCATATGAGTAGAATTAACTTTCAGTCAATTTTGAGTTAACTAAACTTATTTCGGTTTTACAGTGTTTAAATGCATATGTGGAGAATATCATAAGGCCTTGAGGCAATCAGATGTAAAACACAATATATATGAGTGTTTTAAGTCGGTCAGATTTGACCCAAACTCGACAGGAAGGTTAAATAGCCAATCTGAATTATCTTTATTATATCAGATTATTAAAATTAAGTTTCAAACTAAATTAACTGTTACGCTCCAATATTTATACATTCAGGCAGACACAAAGGGCAGCAAATAAAAGTTAAATGGACAAAACATCAGATTCATAAACATCTTAAATAAAATTTCAATAATTTAAAAAAAGCCATATGAAATATTGAGATACTGCGCAGTGCTGCTGTAGTGTCCTACGTTCCCTTTATGCTATCTGCGTTCTCCTAAACTCATTATAACAACATCAACACATAAAAAACGAAAACCCCCATCTGTCTCAGCATGAGTAAATGGCAGTCTGGAGAGAAAAGCGTTGCCATGAAATGCCCTCTAACTGGATTGCTCTTCCCCTTTAGAGTCCTTCAATGCTGTCTTGTCTCTGTCCAAAGACAATATGCATGCCAATGGATGAGACCTTAATGCGGTCACCAAACAGATGCATGTCATTGACTCCCACCACCCTTGACGAGACGTCTCTGCCACCAGAGACAGAGAGAGAGAGACGCCAAAGGCCCCCCAGTTATGACCTTTGGACGAGAAACCTTAAAGTGACAGTTCACCCTAAAATGAGAGTTTGCTGTTAATTTGCTCACACTCAGGCCAGGCAAGATATTTATTTCTTATAAGTAAATTAAAAAGATTGAAACCAAGCTACTTTTTGATTCATAAAAGATAAAGTCAATGGCCGTTGGAACTTTTGAAGTAAATAAAAAAAACATGCAGCCAATACAAAATGAATACTTGTACATTGAGATCTTATGAAGCAAAATATAAAAATAATGTTCAGTTTCTGATTATTTTGCTTCATAAGATCTCAATGTACAAGTATTCATTTTCACAAGACCTTAATGTATCATTTTTGTGTTGATTCTATATGTTTTTTGACTCTTAAACTGACAGTAGACTTTTATTTTATGAATCACCAAGGAACACAAATTGGTTTTGAAAGTCAGTGAAATAGCAGCAAGCTTTCATTTTTGGGTCAACTATCCCTTTAAAACCATCCCTATATAAACAAGACAAAAAAGTTTATACATGCATGGTAATAAATAATAAGGTCTGCATATTTCAAACTAGAGAAATGTACAATAAATAAATTAAATTTAAATATATGTTTTTATTTATTTGTAATGATTTGTTTAAGGTTAAACCACTATGTATAGACAGCCAGAAATGACTCAAAATTATTATTTTTTTCTCAAGCTGACGCATGAATTTGCATGAATTAGTTCTTTTTTATTGCTCACTTGTTTTACATACTGCAACAATATGTAATGTGATTAAATAGTGAATGTATAAGTATGCAGATGTTGAGATGTAGCTGTAAATATCATGTTGTTTGTTTACTGACTAGCTGTGAATAGAAAGAGATGATTTCTGTTTGTTACTCTGCTGAAGATCTGTGAGTGTTTGATTGCCGTCTCTGCTCTGCAGGATAAGACCAGTGCTCTGAGCCTCAGTAATGTGGCTGGAGTTTTCTACATTCTGATTGGTGGACTTGGGCTGGCCATGCTGGTGGCCCTGGTCGAGTTCTGTTACAAATCAAGAATCGAGTCTCGAAGGATGAAGGTGTGTAAAAACCATGATATCTCACTCCGTTCGGAATCTACAACCTGGTACTGCGCAATATTTAGATTCATCTGCATTTAATTATGGGCTTTGCACTTGGCACTTATAATGTTTTATAACTGCTATTATATACTGACCTCACTTCCTCTAGGGGATCTGGCAGAGTAAGATGTTGGCATTTAAGAGGTAATTGTGGGTGGTTGTAAACATTGTACCGCCCACTGCGCTTCGCTCTAATCCTCGAGCACGTTGCAACTGAATGCTCAAAGAATTAAGAATACAGCGACTTATATAGATTTAATTACTCACAACCCCGTGTTGTGACTCATAATTTTCATTCAAGGTATTTCAAAGGGAAATCTGAGAAGTCATTTTTAGGACATGGTTTATAAAACACATGGCTTACTATATATATTTTTTCAGACAGCATCACTCCGGAAGAACAAATTTGAATGTAATAGACTGTCAATATTACTTTACCCATGATAAAATATCTGGGACTTACCAAAATTGCACCTGATCTGTAAAACTTATTTTGATAAAAATGTGAGGTTACACTTTATTTTGGTGGTCCGTTTGTTCCCAGTAGATTATAAGTAGACTGTTACCATCAAATGCACCATCAAAATAAAGTGTTACCAAATGTGATATTTTAAAGGAATAGTTTAGTCAAAAATAAAAGAAAAATGCTGTTGGAAATCTAAGGTGTAGGTAGCTTTTTTCTTCATTCTTCATTTTTTTTCTTCAACACTAACAAAGACCTGTAGCTGAAACTGTGGTTACAAAAGGCAAGTTAATGGTTACTTACCAGCCTTTTGCTAGTCAAAAAACCTATATAGGTAATGCAGAATTATAACTTTTGGCATTTAACGGTACAATGAGATCTTATGAACCTCAAAAGAACTTCCTAATGACCTAAAAACTAGGATAATTAATCAACATAAATTAGGAGAAGGATACAAAAAGCTGTCAAAGAGGTTTAAAGCCTCTATCTCCACAAGCAGAAATATAGTAAGAAAATAGAAGACCACAGGGACAGTCCTTGTGAATAAAAGGTTTGGTGGGCCAAGAAAATTCCTAAACAGCAAAGGGGAAGAATGGTTAGAATGGCCAGAGACCACCTACAAAGAGCCCCAGGAACATCTTGCTGCTGATAATGTAATTGTACCATTATACCATCATTGTTCCACAGTCCAGCACACTCTTCACAAAGAACAGCTCAGTGGAAGGTGATGCGGAAAAAGCCTTTTCTGTGTTTTGCCAACAAGCAGAGACATTTGATGTATGCAAAGGCTTATCTGGACAATTCTGAATCATTTTGGAAAATTATACAATTTGGTCACTATAATAGGCAGAAAAACAACACAGCATTCCAGAAGAAAAACAAGCTCCCTACTGTAAAATATGGTGGAAGGTCCATCATGCTGTGGGGATGTTTGGCACCTTTTCAGAGTTAAAGGTTGCATGGATTCCAGCCAGAAACAGCAGGTTCTTTAGAGAATAATGGTCAGGAATCCGTCAAGAAGCTGAAGTTACTTTAGGATTAGATGTTTCAGCAGGACTATTCCACAAAGCAGTTCTAGATCAACCAAGGAATTCATGCTTAGACACAATACAAAGTTTAGAATGGCCATCCCAGTCCCCAGACTTGAATATCATGTAAAATCTATGGATTAATTTGAAAAGGGCCATTCACACTTGGCAACCATCAAACCTGACTGAACTGGAGAAATTTTGCTAGGAAGAATGGTCCAACATGCTTTCAGCAAGAGTTCAAAGACTTATCCTTGACAATAAAAATTGCATTTATATAATATAATTTATATATATAATATAATATAAATATTGATTTAAATTGCATTGCATCTGTTGATTAAATAAGTGTTATGTCAGAACTGAAATGTTGCTTTGTTTATAGAGCATAAAATGTATTCAAATAATTTTGCCGCTTTGAAAGGCCAGCAAACTAGGCCTTGCAATTTTGAAAATTATGAGGGTGCCCAAACTGTATATTTCTATCTCTTAAATGATCAAACAATGTGAGGTAAATATGAGGTCAGTATATTAGTGCATCTTGATTTGTATTTTTTTGACCATACAACAAAAATCTGTGTTTTTGACCCTGATGAATTTCACTGCAAACAAAACCAATTGTAACTATCTTCAAAACATGTGTTCTTTCGAAGAAATAAGGTCGTACTTGTTTTAAGGACATGCAGAAAAGTAAAAGATGACCAAATTTTCACTTGTGGATTAATTAGCACACAGCTATACTTCACCATATTTTTGTCACAGCAGCTTTTAGCGATGTGTCTCTTCATTCTTCAAGTGTTAGGACATTACAGTCGCATAACAGCCACATTTAGAATATCACAGCAACAAATCGTTGTTGCTTGCAGGCCAATTAGTCTGCATCAGCCCAGGCAACATAATCCCCAGCAATCCACTGAAGTGTGCTGGATTTAAATCATTTATTCGTCAAGGATGTACAAGCCAACATCCACATCATTAGCTCCAGTTTCAAGCCTACAGGGTTTCATTATGTAAAATTGCTACATGAGAGAGTGGCTTCAAGTTATTGTGGCACTGGTCTCATCATCACTGCACTTGATGGCTGTTATTTTTCACCATTTTATATCTTGAGTCATTAGTGGCTTTAGCACCGGAGAAACATTTTCACATTTCTTACAACTGTTGGTGGACAAAAACACACTCACTGACATGTTTGCAAAGCGGCTTTTGCGGGAACTATATTAGATTAGGGTCTAAACTAACATTATCAGGCATGACCTGAAACTATCACTCACATAAATATACAATGATTGGGCAAATGCATACCATACAAAACACACAAGCATAGTATTTTAAAGTGTAACAGATCATAAATGATTAAAGTTGGGTTGTTTTATATATATATATATATATATATATATATATATATATATATATATATATATATATATATATATATATATATATATATATGATGTGTAGTTTTTTGATGTTGTAGATTTTTAGTCTGGCTCATGTCCCATTTATTGAGCAGGGTATGTCTGCGAACAGCAAAACAGAGGCATAACATGAAGGGGCATAACTTATAGTATGTTAGAGGCATAACTTGATGTTATGGAGACCCACGTGTCAAAGCTATGTTGTTGGCAGATGGTGCTATACATCAGTTATTAATGTCTACACCGACTCCACATCTAAACCGAACCATCACATTTACTAACATCTATACCTACAATACCCCTAAACCCAACCATCACAGTTATTAAAGTCTACAATAGCACCTATCCAGCACACTCTTCACAAAGAACAGCTCAGTGGAAGGTGATGCGGAAAAAGCCTTTTCTGTGTTTTGCCAACAAGCAGAGTCATTTGATGTATGCAAAGGCTTATCTGGACAATTCTGAATCATTTTGGAAAATTATACAATTTGGTCACTATAATAGGCAGAAAAACAACACAGCATTCCAGAAGAAAAACAAGCTCCCTACTGTAAAATATGGTGGAAGGTCCATCATGCTGTGGGGATGTTTGGCACCTTTTCAGAGTTAAAGGTTGCATGGATTCCAGCCAGAAACAGCAGGTTCTTTTGAGAGGTGCTATACATCAGTTATTAATGTCTGATGTGCTATACATCAGTTATTAATGTCTACACCGACTCCACATCTAAACCGAACCATCACATTTACTAACATCTATACCTACAATACCCCTAAACCCAACCATCACAGTTATTAAAGTCTACACCTTCCCCAATCCTAAACCCAACCATCATTATTATCGTTAACACCTTCCCCAACCCTAAGCCCAACCATCACAGTTATTAATGTCTACATCTTGCCAAACCAAAACCCAACCATCATCATTATAATCGTCTACACCTTCCCCAACTATCAAAGCTATTAACATCTACACTTTCCCTAACCCTAAACCCAACCATCACAATTATTAACGTCCACACCTACCCCAAACCTAACACTCTCGCCATTGTATTGTTATTTGCAACCACAGGGGGTGACTGAGTAGGCTGTCGTTACAAAAAGGATGAAGAAGTCAGCGAGTGAAGTTGCATGGTGGAGTTGCTAAATAAATGAATATTATAATAAAATATCAAATGAATTGATTGTGGATAAATTTGTAGAAAATAATGAAAACATTTGGTGAAAATGTTCTCTGTTAATATTTCCACCATCTTGCCGACAACATCTCGTTGTGACATCTTGCATTGTTCAATGGGATCTTGACAACTGCAAGTTATGCCTCTCTAACTTAAAGTTACATCCTTTCATGTTACGCCCCTCTCTTGCAGTTTGCAGACAGATACATGGACATTTACATGGAAAGAATGGAGTTTATGACAAATACTGCAGCCTGCCACCAGGGGGCGATCGAAATGTTTTGACATTATGACATATATGACAATGCCTTTTAATTGTCCATTTTTTGTTTTTCTCTTAGCAAATCATTGATGCTGCAATGCTCAGCTCCACACTGACTAGGATGGGTAGTGGAGGTGAGAATGGTCGTGTGATGGCCCATGACTTCCCCAAAGGGGCACAGACTCTGCCATGTATGGGCCAGGCGGCTGCCATGGGCCTCAGCACCACTGGGATGTAAACAGCCATCATCCTCCCCGAAATGACGGGACATCAGGAGACTAATGGAAAGAGTGGAAGATGATGTGAGAGACACTGCAGTGTACATCTCACCTGCCACTGAAGTACTGCCAAATGGATTCATGGACACATTCTGGGCTCCAAATGAAATTAGATAAAGATGGAGGAAAATTACTTTTTTAATATCAGGATGTGGCTGTTTCTTTCTTTTTTTTTTTTTTTAAATATCTTTTGCAATAAGGAGACCATGTGTGAGGTGTTTTTGTATGAAGTTTCACTTTTGAGAAAACTGGGTTTTCCTTCAATTCTACACAAAAATTACTGACAATGTTTTTTGTCATTTCATTGTCCACAAATCCCTCCGAATTTCCTGATTATGATCATTTTATTCTCTTCATCTGCCTTCTGATATATCCAACAAACATCTGAAGGACATTTTATTTGACATATTTTTCCATAGTTTCAAATCATTTTTACACTATCAGATAGTGAAGGTGAAGTATGTAATTTCTGTGTTACTGGCATACCCATGGCGAATTGCAAAAGTGTGTTCATCATTGATTGGAAAAACCAATATTCCTCTCCTTAAATCACAAGTTGGCTGGGTTAGGAAGTACATCATCTAATACTTACTACAGTATATAATGTGAAAAAGGGGACAGTTGAAAATCAAATGATTGAAATGCAGAGCACTTTCAAAAGATTTATGCTCACCAGGCACAGCTATACAATCCGAATAAATGTCAACTAACAGAGCATCAGCAAATATGAATAATAGGTGAAGATATCAGATTTCCAAGGCTAGACACCGCCATTTTTGGCCACTACTACAGTTGCATATTGATTTGGAAATGGACATATTTTGGGTATTGCGCCCTCAAAAATTATGCCTGTTTTAGATCTTATATGAATTCATATTTCTTTTGTGGAACACCAAAGGACATAGTCAGGTCAGGTCTGGATCAACACAAAGGTGAGTAAATGAATAATTAGGGCCCAAGTATTCAAATTACATTAGTCTACTTATACTTAGGGATTTTACATTTACGGTTGCTCTAGTTCTACCTGAGCAGGATTTGAATTAGTGAATTGTCACGTGGCCACATTATCATCAAGTCACTAGCGTTCCGCTTTGGTCTGGTTTTACTCACCCCATTCTGAGATTCAAATCAGCATGGGCATACTAACAATGAAATATAAAGTCTATAAACTGATTTTTTTTTTATGTGGTAACCATTTTAAAAGTGAAATCGAAGCTGCGGTGGGAAGAAACCCAGAAGTATTGCCTGGAGTCACACAGGAATGTTGTGTACCTAGCTGTATATCTTATCAGCGAAGAGAAAGTGACACAAATTTATAATTTCACCGCCTTCCGAGTGACCCGAAGGTTCATTCTAAATGGATAGTGAAAATTAAAAGGGATATCAGACCTCTTTTTGAGCTAAGGTAAGTGAAATGGCACAAGTTAGCTAACCCTTCTTTCCCAAACACACGTTTTAGATGCCATTTATCAAACTCAAGTTAATACACTTTATTAGACGTCACAATACTGAAATAAAAAAATAAAAAACACGTCAATTTTCGGCTAACATTTATTCACTGTTGAGCGTGTTCTTAAACACCTCAGATTTGCCAAAGTATTCAACAATGCTCAAAAGAAATGACTGTGATTGGCCGTGAAGATCATCAGTTCACTACACCCCACTGATGTTTACCGAGTGCAAACACAGTTGAACAATCCATTTGTGGCTTTAAAATGCTCCAATGTTTGTGTATCTGTGTTTGCACTCAGTGAAGAGCTGTGAACAGATGACCTTTGCAGCCAATCACAGTCATTTCTGTTGAGCATTGGTAAATACTATGGCAAATCAGCACTGTTTAAAAACTCCCTCATCGGCGCTTAAATGTTAGCGGGAAATAGACGTTTTTAAAATCTTAGGACTAGGACAACACTATTACAGACAACACAAGGTTGTGCTACAGAGGACAGCATTGTTTTATCACTTACTTTAACTTTTTTTTAACTTAACTGAATGATATTAAAGTGATGTTAATACCATATCTACAAATCGTGACAACAGCTAATCCACAGCATGTTGTTACAATGTTTACAGTGCTGATCCTATACTTCTGTGTATCTTCCCACCTCAGCCTCGCTGTCAAATTTTAAAATTGCGGCCTCGTGAAATAAGCATATTTTCATAGTGTCTCTGAAAGCCAGGGGACTATGGTTTTCAGGTCCTACCAGCTGTTTTTTTTTTACATTCATACACAAAAAGTTGCACAATAGTTATGTACTTGACCTTTTAAGACACAATTCTGAATGAAACAAATGTTTGCCCTCTGAAAAACTATAGGAAGTGTGCTACATCTGTGTGTCAGCTTCCGTGCAGAGTCTCTAAATGTCTTCCTTTCCGTCCACTTAGATTGACAAGCCTCTCTAGGGAAGGTGACTTCTTCCATAGGTTCGGAGAGGCTGATTACCAGTCCTGTCGTTGTTACTGCTGTAGCTCGCAGTCTCACCCTTCACTTATGAACACTTTGGATCAATCACTGCTTCCCCGTTCATGCTGCTCGATAGAGTCTGAGAGTTAAAGACATCAGATTGAGAGAGCGAGAGAAACTGAGGGGTGTAGGCTATGCTTGCAGATCCACTTTTGCCTATTGCTTTGCCACTTTCACATTCCGTCTTCCTTTCCAGCTTAACATGACATTTTTCTGTTGAAGTGATATGTATACACATCATTCCCACTGTCAAGCGCTAATGAGGTTGGCGTAAACAGATGTGACAATAACAACAGATTCAAGGGCAGAATGAGCACCCAGGAGGCCGACTACTTAGAAACCCTAAAACGTCTGTTTGTGATATTGTCGTTGTAATAACAGCTGAAATATTGTTGTGTAAACACCAATTCCACGAAAAAGCATCATATGGAAATCTACCTAATAGCTGACACAGACAACAATAGAAATTGTTCACGCTGTGAGATTAATAAGGTGATTTAATAGCTTGACTATTAACAGTTCATTTAAGATGAGCAAAGCACGATGGCTATGGCTTGTTTTGTACAGTCATTGCTTTGTGCGCCAATAAAACGAACACACTTTTGAATACATTGGCAAGAAATGATGTCATTAACAAACAATGATAGTGTGACTTTTTTAGTTTCGAGGTGCCACGTCAGGCCTTGTGTTTTTCTACCAGACGGAACTCACCTATTGAAGCACAGGAGAGGATGATGAACTCTTAATGGACCTGATCATCAGATACTGTGAACGAACACAGAGGTAAAACTGAATGTCAATACTTTAAGCACAAGATCTTCATTCAACCGTTCAGGAGAGTTTCGCTCAGCAGTGAGGCCCTGTGGTCGGCTTTTATCCTCCCTCAATCCTTTGCCAGTGAACCTTCATCGGTCTGTACATCATCTGTCCTCTTTACTGCCGATTCCATTTGTATAAAATACAGAAAATCCAACATAACCTGACATGGAACATTTGTGCTGACGAAACGGTGCTTTGTGGCCTTTGTTTTCCATTTGATGGGTTATTTGTTTTGTTTGTTATTTTTTCCAGTCTCGTATTTAAAGTGGAATTCTGTATTTAAGATGTTTTTTAGTTGGTGTTGTTGTTGGTTTCGCACTTTTTAAACAGGGCTGTCATTTGATTTAATCGAATGAATCACGACATGCTGATTAATCACACACTGCGTATCTATGTTTGCTGAGAAAAATCGAAATAGAACAATTTAATGTATTTTTAATTTATAAATTCATTGTTTACAAATACAACATTATTGTGGCATGGCAGCATTAAATAGAATTTTAAAAGTAAGTGATCTATATATTGTCAGTTAGTCCGAATATTGTTTTGTTTTTAAACACTGAACTTAAGCACTTGCTGACAAGTCAGAATTCATTTTACATTCAATTTGTCAATCTGTCTGAGGCAGACACTGTTTTTATTTGTATTATTGCTTATTTGATTTAATTAAATGCATTAAATTAGCTCATTAAATTGACAGCCCTACTTATAATAACACCTCTTTTTAACATTCTCCCCACAAAATACATTTTAAAGCAGCAGCAAGATGTAACATTAACAAACCAACGTATTGACAAGGAGTATTCCGAAATAAACTTTTCTTACTGAATGCCTTTAGCTGTCATCTTTTGTCTCTCTCTTCTTAAAGGTGTGGTCTCCTACGATATCATATTTTAAACTTTAGTTAAGGTGTAATGTAGCTGTGTAAACAAACAACATCTCTGAATGTTGAACTTAATTCGCTCAAAGTTCAACGCAAAGGGAGACATTGGCTTTTACAGATTGTCACCTTGGCATTATAAAGTTCTATCTGCGTTCTGAATGATTTAGAGATATTGAGCTTTAAAGTTTTTGCATTCCATAGCAAACAGTATGTGTGTAACATTTGTTTTTTTTTTTTAATAAAGTCTTAAAATGTAAACAACTTATAAAAAAATCCCAAAATGTAAATAAGTTATCAATTATTAAGAATTTGTCAATTTCACAAAAATGTCAGATAACACCTTACAATTCCAAGGTGACGAGATTTAACTTAGCAAAGCTTACAGCGAACAAAGTTTGAGGACTACAAAAAAATACATCCGGGTTAATGATGTCATAAACCCTTCAGGTTACGAGCATACACACAGTGAAGGGGCGTGGCCAGAAGTACTGCAATATTATAGCAGAGATGCTTCCTGGTGACATGGAGCCGATCCGCGAATCACAGCACATTATGTTAGCTGACCAATCAGAGCTTCTTGAGGGCGGGCTTTTGGAGGAACTAGGAAATTTGACAGTCATTTTCATGTTAGCTGAGTAGCAGTATATAATTAAAGTAAGATAGATTTAAAAAATAATGTGATTTTTTTTTTTTTACAAATGAAGCATGAGCACAAGTTGCTTTACACCCCATAAACACAACCATGTCTTAAAAATACACTCTCGACCACCCCTTTAACATTGTTTTTCGAATTAATGATGCCAGAATCTACAGCGTCGAGTATCTTCTGTTTCTGCTCAACGTCATCGGATTCTTGTCCATGACTTGCACTGATATAGAACATCTTGTTTAAGCTCTGCTGGCTCTCTGAGTGTTGTATTGATCTCGATAAATGGCACATCTGTTCTCTTCCTTCTGTTTCCCCCATAGGCCTGGCCTTTCACTCACTCACTCACTCACTCACTTCCAGCGGAGCTCATATGCTCAAGACATAGAAAGTGCCAGAGGCTTTTGTGCATTTGGAAAGAGTTCGGAGATTCAGCACTATCTGTGCTCGGCTAATTGTGTGCCTACAGGTATGCAATCATCTCTGAGAGTGGAGATGGTGAAGTTTTGTATTAAGGGTTACTGAGGTGCCTAAATTGAAGATCCAGGGAGTTAGCGCTCTGTTTGGTGACATTAAAGAAACACTCTCACTCACTTTTTTTGCAAATATTCTCACCTAGAGTTAAATAGCTGAGTTTTACCATTTTTTTATCTATTCAGCTAATATCTGGATCTGGCAAGGGCATATTTTAGCCTAGCTTAGCATAAATCATTGAATCAGATTAGACTATTAGCTTCTTGCTGAAAAAGGCTAATGTTACGACTCAACTAGAGTTAAGCAGTTGAGTTTTACCATTTTTTAATCCATTCAGCTGATCTCTGGATCAGTCGAGGGCATGTTTTAGCTTAGCTTAGCATAAATTATTGAATCAAATTATCATTAGCATCTTGCTGAAAACGGCTAGTTTTACGACTCACCCAGAGTTAAGCAGTTGAGTTTTACCATTTTTAAGCCATTGAGCTGATTTCTGGGTCGGGCGAGGGCATGTTTTAACATAGCATAGCATAAATCATTGAATCATATTAGACTTTTAGCATCTTGCTGAAAAAGGCTAATTTTACTTCTCACCCAGAGTTAAGCAGTTGAGTTTTACCATTTTTTATCCATTCAGCTGAAATCTGGGCCTGGCGAGGTCATGTTTTAGCTTAGCTTAGCATAAATCATTGAATCAGTTTAGACCATTAGCATCATGCTGAAAAAAAGTTAATTTCCTTATTTAATAATGGAACAATAACAAAATCCTTGTTTTAATTTTTTTAGCTAATAAGCTAAAATTGCTCTCTCCAGACCCCGAGATCAGCTGAATTGATTTAAAAAATGGTAAAACTCAACTGCTTAACTCTAGGTGAGACGTAAAATTAGCCTTTTTTCAGCAAGATGCTAATGCTCTAATCTGATTCAATGATTTATGCAAAGCTAAGCTAAAATATACAATTGTCAGAACCAGAGATCAGCTGAATTGATTTTAAAATGGTAAAACTCAACTGTTTAACGCTACAAGAGGTGTAAATTAGCCTATTTACAAAAAAGTGGAATGTTTCTTGCTAAGGAAACAATTTACTTCACCTTTAAAATCTTTGCACTAAGCAAACTTTCTCAAGTTCAAAAAAATAATAATAATAAAAAAGAGAAAAGCCAAGATTTTTTTCACAAATATATGTTTAAGCTGAATAATAGCAGTTTGTTACACTGTATAGGGTTATTTTTCTTCCAAAATACCACAGAACAAATAATTTTATTAATATTCCTCAGTTGATGACAGCAGAGACAGATGCTGAAAAATGTTCTGATGCTGTCATACTTAGGCCCAAAAATATTGTTTGCTCATAAAATGGTATTATTTGAATGGTATTTTGGGTAGAGAATCTCCTCAATGGCATCTCTTGAACTTGAAATATGGAAAGGAAACTGTCAGAATAATAATAACTTGCAGTGCCACAGTTGCAATCCTCATTACTGTTCACGTCTCCTTGCATGTCACTTTAACTGCTGCATCTGCATTTAATTTTTGCCATTGCATAGCAGCTCTCTTAATTTCTGTGCGGGGAAAAGGACAAAAACCATGTAAATACATAATAAATATACACTACCGGTCGAAAGTTTGGGGTCAGTCAGATTTTTAAATGTTTTAAAATAGGCTTATCCTGCTCACCAAGGCTGCATTTATTTAATCAAAAATACAGTACAAATTTTAAAATGTTAAATGTTATTGCACTATAAAATAACTGTTCAAAAGTAGTTTATCATTTAATTTAATCATTTATTACTTTGCGTTAATTATGAATTTTTAGCTTCATTTCTCCAGTCTTCAGTCACATGATCCTTCAGACATCACTCTGAAATTAATTAATTATTATTATTATTATTATTATTATTATTATTATTAATGGTATTAGTAATAAAAGCAATAATGACTGGAGGAAAAAAATCATTTAAAACTACATTCAATAAGACAGCATTTATTAAAAAAATTAATAAATATTTAACAATTTAGAAAAAGGTAATAAATGCCACCTTAATGAACAGAATCATTTTCTTTACAAACACACAAAAAAAAAAAAACATGCAAAAAATAATGACCCCAAACCTTTGACTGGTAGTGTACATTTTAATAAATATAAATATTTTCACATATTTAATATAATTTATTAAGACAAGACACTAAAGGCAGAAAAAAAATGTTTTTTTATTGGCCTGTTTTTACTGTCAAATGGTTCTTTGTTTTAGTTCATGTTTTTTAAACTACATTTTATCAAAATGTTTTTTTTTTTTTCATTCATAAATCTCCTCTTCAGCAGCGCCTACATCAAACAAGGGATGATGGATGCATTTAAATAAACTTTGCCTGATTAAATACGGCATCCTCCTCAATGTCTAGAACAGAGATGCCCAAACTAGGGCCTGCGGGCCAGAATTATCCCTTGGTAACCTTTGATTTGGCTCGCCATCCCATCTTAGAAGTGAGGTTGTTGTTTTTTTGAGTAGTTTGTATTGTTGTTAAGCCACACAAAAGCAAACTGAAAATAAATGTTTCAATTAAAGGTTGTAAATGAATCAGATTTATTTTAAAATACACTGTGACTGATAAATAGAAGACCATGCAGAAGAAATCAGCAGAGGCAGGTGCAGCTTTACTAGTGTATAAGGCATTGATCTGCGTGGTATAAAAAAAAAAAAAATATATATATATATATATATATATATATATATATATAATTTTTTATTCTTATAAGTTTGTTAAAAATCTACTGCATTATTAAATATGATTAAATCTGATTATTTATTAATAATATGAAATAAATTAAGAAATTACCTATGGCAACTTTAATGTTATAAACAATATATATACAGTTGGAGTCTGAATTATTAGCCCCCTAAGTTTTACCCCCCTGTTTATTTGTTTTCTCAATTTCGGTTTACGGTTTACGGAGAGAAGATTTTTTTCAACACATTTCTAAACATAACAGTTTTAACAAGTCATCTCTAATAACTGATTTATTTTATCTTTGCCATGATGACAGTAAATAATATTTGACTAGATATTGTTCTAAACACTTCTACACAGCTTAAAGTGACATTTAAAGGCTTAACTAGGTTAATTAGGTTAACTAGGTAGGTTAGGGTAATTAAGCAAGTTATGAACAATGGATTGTTCTGTTGACTATCGAAAAAATATATAGCTTAAAGGGGCTTATAATTTTAACCCTAAACTGCTTTTATTCTAGCCGAAATAAAACTAACAAGACTTTCTCCAGAAGAAAAAAATATTATCAGACATACTGTAAAAATGTACTTGCTCTGTTTAACATCCTTTGGGAAATATTTAAAAAAAATAATAATAATTAAAGGGAGGCTAATAATTCTGACTTTAACTGTATATTTTGCTGATTGTTCAATCTACTTAAGTAAAATAAGCTTATACAACCATTTTTTAGATTTGTTGGGGTCAACTTTACTGTTTTATGTTTAATCCACTTAAATGTGTTAACTTGATTGATTTGTGTAGGGACAACCTGAATGAATTGTGTAGAACCCTGCATTTTTTTTTAATTTTTTAAATTTTTTTACAGTGCAGTTTAATAAACCTTCGACCAATGACCCTCAATCAAGTTTAGTTTTTGACCCTTCATAACAAAAAGTTTGGGTACCTCTATATGTTGTGAAGTTTTATGAACTAATTTCGAGAGGAGCACATGGGATTTATTGTGGCTGGCCTCTCATCTGCAATCAGCCATAAACCAATCTGATTGATTCAAATTTAGACCTCCTTGCACCCCATCTCCTCCTTTTCCTCCCTTAACCAGGGGGAGCTCTCGAGACCTACCTGATCTCGGTCTCCCTTATGCTTATTGACCAGCTGGGAGCCCTGGGCTCAACTATCTCTGAGCTCAGGATTCTCTCCTGGGACAACATGCCAAACCTGCTATTAGCATCAAGCATATCTAAGTGTGAACTCTTGAAATGGCCCTTTGTCAACATATAATGAAATTAAATTATATTTTATCAAAAGTAAGACAAAGAGTATGAAAATGTAATTTTAAAATTTGATTTGCTGCCAATATTGATGTTCTTCAAACAGATTTTTATTGAATTAAAAATAATATTTTAATGGCTTTGCCAAATTTAATTTTACCATTGTACCATATTTAAGCTATAATTAATATAAACATACATAGTTTGGTTATTTGTTTAAAAGTAGCTGAGCTAAAGCTGTTTTAAATCAGACTGACAATTCTCTAAAACTTCACCATTTTGTAAGCAAAAACTGAAGTCTTTTATTTCTTTTCTCCTAAAACGGTTGCCATGCCAACCCCCCAAAAAATCCTTACCTTGGAAAAGAGTCTCAGTCATACCAACTTCTGTTCATAATCTAATTGCAAAGAACTGAAATAAAAAATATTAACTCTAACATTAAACTGTCCATCCAAAACAGCTTCACCAATTATCACTCTGGATGCATTACATTCAACGATAAAACACTAATTAATTAACATTCAAAACAAAAGCTGCATCTTTAATGGCATCAGACCTCCAATTTACGACATGCTGTCTATGACAATCATAACGAGCATAATTTGGCAAGTGCCCTTGTCATTAATGATGTTAATTCATGTTGATCGACATTGCCATCTGACCTGCTAATAATAACCTCATCTAGCGCTGTTCTGTTATTGAAATGATGTTTACTACCTATCTCTCCTATGAAAGAGTAGCTGCATGTCTCTGTGTAGCTGTGCATGAATTGTTTTTTAGAGCTCGTGTGGGAGGCTGCAAGCAGGAGTAGTGCTCCGTTTTGAATGATCATGGTAATTAGTGCAACGCACACACTCAACAAAAGCCATCTTGAAAGCAGAACATGCGCAGACAAATTAAAGCAGTGTATTACTGTGAGTGACGTGTTGTTCTCCTTTGCAGATGGCAAATCTGACGTTTGATCCATTCCTGCATGCATAGGTGGACTTGACTAGGATAGCTATGATAAGATAATGCGAAACAATTCTATAAAAGTTATCAGATTTTTTTGAGACAATATGTTCCAGTAAAGCTTCTTAGAATTTTAGTTAACGTTACAGCAGGCCTAGTTGATCTTGTTGCACCATGGCTTATATCAACCATTAAAGCCAACTCTACCACAAACCCATTAATTTTCCTTAGGCCTAGTCCCTTATTCATCAGGGGTCACCACAGTGGAATGAACTGCCAACTTATCCAGCATATGTTTTACACTGCAAATGCCCTTCCAGCTGCAACCCATCACTGAGAAACACCCATACACTCTCACATGCACCCATACACTACAGCCTATTTAGTTTATTCAAATTACCATATAGCGCATGTCTTTGGGCTGTGGGGGAAAACGGAGCACCCACGCCAACATGGGGAGAACATGCAAACTCCACACAGAACAGTGCTATTCACAGAGCCACCTTGTCGCCTTAAGCAAACTTGAGATTCTTATATTTTTGGGACTTTTCAAGTAACAGTTCCCACAGTCAAAACAGAACATTAGAAAGCATTAGATGTTTGCTGGGGCCACAGGATTTTGCTGCTTGTGATTTTGAAGGATAATAGTCTACATTTTTCTCGGCTTCTGATTTTTTCTAGACTGGATAGCATGTTTTAAAATGTCTTCCAGCACTTTCTTTTATCCATAAAATGACATTGAGGAATAGGCCTATAACCTAATAAAGGGCTATGACCTAAGCAAAACAAAAGTTCTGTGCCTTGTGGGACCCTTTTTTATAAAATCAAATCTCTCAACAACAAGCCAACTTTAACACCATGTTTGATTTTATATTATTTTCTGATTTCCACTCACTCAAAATAAAGCTGACGCTGTGCTTTCCATTGGTCTGCAGTGACATCAACTGGGCATTTACAGAATTGTCAATAGTGGTTCTTAAAAATCATTTTCTCTCCAAACTAAAGCAACGTGATCTTAAAAAAAACATATATTTTTTAATGATATTTTTTGTACAGCTGGTGTACTCACAAAAATTGTATTTTATAAGGAAAAAGCTGCCAAAATTTATGCATTTATTTATTAAATTGCATAATTCCAGAACTTTCAATAGGCTAGCTGAATAATCTTCATGGTTTAGTAAATTTATGTGACAGTTATAAAATCTACAGTTGCCAAATCTTTGAGAAAACATTTTGGAACTAAAATGACAGATGTTGAGGAAACAAAATTATTATCATTATTATTATTTATTAATTTCCTGCCGCTTAGTCCATTTTTCAGGGCTGGATTGTAGCTGGAAGGGCATCCACTGCATAAAAAACATATGCTGGATAAGTTGGCGGTTCATTCCACAGTGCCGACCCTGAATGACCTTCTTCCTGTTAGGAGACTACTAGGTGCAGATGCAATCTGAGCTGCATGCAATGCTTTTGAATGGGTTCACATAACCCCACCCCTACCCCTATCCATCACAGTGACATCACTAGCTCTATTGAGTGCATTGTGTCTGACATTGCATTTCTGAGATATGCAGTCTCAGCTTGCATCACAATGGCTGCATCCAAATACTATTGACTGAGCCACCACACGGCCCCTCGTTTTTATTTATTTATTTAGTTAGCTAGTTAGTTAGTTATTTGCATTTTAGCTCTGCAACAGTTTTTTTATTAGATTGAGAAATGAATGATTTCATTTATTTTTATTAATTTCTTATTTTCATTATGCAGACATGACGTGACACTAGACATGAAAGAACCTCCTCGTGATCTTATGTTGCCTCATGTGCTTATATAGCCTGTGTCTAGAGACATTAGTGAGCGCACTTGCTCTGGTAACCAGTCTCCCTGGACAGATGCTCAATTTAAACTAAATTTTGACACACCTGACAGCAACCGAATAACCACATACATACCCTGTTCTAACAGGATTACACCAACCATGCTATAGAATTCATGGGGAAGAACAAGATGATTTACATGTATAACAAATCACTAATGCATCTCAAAGTTCCTCTTCTCAAAAGGAGAACAGTTGCCAACAAACAACATCAAACACCATATCAAATAGCACAGATGGAGATAAAATTTTAATGAGTTCAGGCCAATAAACGATCCAAATATAGCGTTTAAAAAGTAAGCCTAATATAAACTGTCTGTTTTGATAAATTCATAACACTTCACAGCCTGTTTAAGCTTGTCTGTCTTTTTCTTCATCTCTGCTCAAACCCGTTATAAGCCAAACTGGTTTTCCAACTTTCTGGCAGAAAGCTGTTATGCCAGACAACACCATCAGCAGCACAGTATCAGATGTCTGTGCTCTGAGATTACACTACAAACAAGCAAACAATAGTTGTTTTATACCTGATAAACAAACGCTGAATACATAAACATTCAGATGAAGATTTAAATAAAGGAAAATAATTAAAATAACAAATGAGCTCTTTTTTTATGAAAAGCAACATGTTATTTTATGTGAAAGCAGTAGACAAATTCAAAATACAAACTAACTAATTATTCTAAATTAAATACAAAGTATTTGAAATAAATAAAAAAGATAAATAAGTTTTAAAATAAGTTTCATTTTTAACTGCATTATACTTAAAACAAAATAACCACCTTATGATTTTTAAAATGGTATTACAGGTATTTTCCTACACTAACAACACTAACAAAAAAGTACAAATGAATGTATGAACGAACGAACGAACGAACGAATGAATGAATGAATAGTAAATCATTTTTAAAGAAATTTTATTTTATGCTATTTAGCAACTATATCGTAGACACTAAACCACCTTATAAAATTCAGTGGATTATTATTTTTTAAATAATTTGTTTGTTTGTTTGTTTGTTTGTTTGCTTGTTTGTTTGTTTGTTTTGCATGTTTCATCTGGCAATTGTATAGCATTTTAGCTTATTTTAGGTATATGTTGCTCTTAGATTAAGCAATAAGTATTTTAATTGTTGATAAATTTTGCTTGCAACAGATATATGAATGTTAATATAATTATACTAAGTAAAATAATGAATCATTTTTATTTATGTTTGCGTATTTATTATTGATTAGGCTTCAAACGAGTAATAGCAAGTGTTTTTATTGGATAATGGCCAACATTCTACTTACAAAAAAAAAAAACAAGAAACTGGGGTGAAAGCTTAAACAAAGAATGTGACATGAACACTCCTTCCCACTAAAACAATAGTAATGTCTTATTAAAGTAGGAACTTTTGCGTGTGTTTGAGTTCCGCTCATTGTATTTCCTGGAAGGTGTTTCTCTATTGACAACGGCGTGCAGCAGTCTAGAGGCGCAGTTCGGGCGTGGCTCCTCCGCCGATACCTGCTCTGCGCGTGGCCGTGTTCGCGTGCGCGTGCTTCACAGGTATCATATATTCCTGTTCTTCAGAGCGGTGAAGTTACGCGCGAGGATGCAGAGCTCTTATTCTGGATTTATTTAGATGAACCGATAGAAACATGTTCATGTCTTGTAGTTTATTCTGATAGTTTTGTTGTTTTTAAATGGCTTCGTTTCGGTAATTCTAACGCGTCGGTTTAATGGGTGTAACAATGAAAGACATACACCTGCCATCCGATTCATGCATCAATGGTAAGATTACTGTTTGTTCGTGTATCTTCATGTGTATTGTGAAGGCTAACTGCATTTGAGTTAATACTGTGATACGTAAGGTGTGCATTACTTGTGCTATTTTTAAATGTTCAACCCACGTAACCTTTAATTAATCATTTTATAACGTAAAGATTGTTTCAAAGCAACTTCTCAGCATTAATCACGAAAGAGTCAATAATCCAAACTTCACACGAGGCAATTATTATTAGCTGGTTTGGGCAAATATGTTTTAATTGGATGACATCTTGCTTATTTACATAGAATAACATAATTTGTTTTAAAGACAGGCGTTGTTTAATGTACGTCTAATGTCAACCTTATAAGTAGCTAATGTCAAATGGTTACTTTTGCAAGTACATCTGGTTTCATTGTTTGCTAAAACGCTGTGTAAACACTGCCTTTGCGTCGGTATTTTATAAACCTTTACACTTTTTATACAAATCTGATTATAATAGTAGTTATTACAGCAATTATGGCAAATATATATATATATATATATATATATATATATATATATATATATATATATATATATATATATATATATATATATATATATATGTTGTACTAGTTGTCAGAGTCCCATCCACTTAAATTACAATCAAAATGCTGTAAACTGCAATTTTCAGCCTACAAGAACTAAAAGACATAAATGTTTAAATTACCTTTGGTAAAAAAAGTTTGTAAGATATAAATATTATTTTAATAATTTAGTTATTTATACATTGTTCAGTTATTCATGTTAGCTATTAGTTATTTAATTAATAATAATAAATATTCTATTAAATATAAATTTAATAATTTTAGGTTCATCCTCATTCAGCACAACAGATGTAAAATTTATCAAGATACGCTGACCTATAGTGAAAATATCTTAAATAATGGATAATATAAAATATTACTATAAGATTCTAGCTATTATTATAGTAAAGAACTGATCATTTAAAAAAATTCCCAGTTTGTAACACTATGTAAATATTAATATTTGAGTCAAACATAAAAAGCCAGAAGATCCAGAGAAACACGTACTTGTTCAGTCTTAAATAAATAGCAACAAAATGACAACCTGCAGCAGTGAGTTCATTGCTCTCTCTGCCATGCAGTCTTGTGATGAAATCCTGTTTATTTAGCAATGTTGATTTAGCTCTTAGGTTTTTGAAACGTACATCATGTGAATAATATGAAATTAAACTCATCTAAAAATAAACATTTTGCCAAATTTTTCCTTAAAATTGTGTATTAAAGTAACTTACTATTTTAAAAATGCTGTTCTTTTTTTATTGTTTTGATCAGGTTCAGTAATAAGGATCTTTTGTCCCACATCCGCCTCCATTTGTGTGTTTGACACGGCTGTTGGCAACACGTCTTATAGTTTGGACAACTCCAATAAAAATTTGACAGTCAGCACACAATCTCTAGCCATTGACAAATGGAGCAATTACAACTTCTGGACGGGCTTGACACTGGCCGTCCTCTCAGCGTTTCTCATAGGAGGAAGTGTTATCCTGAAAAAGAAGGCACTGCTGCGTTTGGCCAATACTGGGGAGACGAGAGCAGGTCAGCTCATTTACATCAATATTTGCATACAAAGACTTCATACAAAATCGCTATTGGATTCTAATGAAATAAAGTTTGTTTGGTGTTTATACTAAAAGGATTGGTTCAATTCCAAAATGAAAATTTACCCATAATTTATTCAGTCCCTTGTCACCAAAGATGCAAATTTCTTTTTTTAGTTGAAGGTTTTTGAGGAAAGCATTCCAGGAATTTTCTCCACATGTTGAACTTCTGCAGTGGTTTGAAGTTTGTAGTTTCAGTGCAGCTTTAAATGGCTCGTATTGAGCCCAATCAAAGGTATTTTAGCAAAGGAAAACTAAAACTATTGGTAATAAAAAACTATTTGGTTTACTTAAAGGGCCATGACACCCCCCACTTTTGGTTAAAGTCTACTTCAAGATTTTTTCAAAAGATGCATGATTAATGGGCGTGGAGCTCCGCGAGCATCGGGCAGGAGTGGGCGTGGCCAGCAGGGGAGAACGTGAGCGAACGAAGCTAGCTCACAAAATGAGACAAACCGTTAGGAGACGCATGAGTTTATAGTTTACAAAGTTAAAATGCAAAGAAATGAACAGTGATTTAATGCCCTGCTACATTTGTTATTCGTAATTTCATTACATTTCAAGATCGCGGGGGAAAACATGCAACAAACCCCGTGGATCATGGAAACAAACGCATGTGAGCCTTCATGAACGGCTAAATACTGTGTGCCCGTGCCGTGGGTCCGTGACGTGTCTCACAGCTTGGGCTTGACTCTGGCAGGTCTCATGAATAATTAAGCAGCCGGCTCTTCTCATAGGATAAGAAACTCCGCTATGAATAATAATGAGAAACCGACGCGTCATCATTGCACTTGCAGTACTGCGCTACGTCGCCGATTTTGATCCCGCCCCAAAAATCATTTTAAACCCGGAAGCTAAAATTTGCTGACAAAAGCTCAAAATTATCCAGTTTTCCCCACAATTAAAGCTGACAGGTGCTAACATTGTCTTAACTGATGCTCAACACACAAAAATCTGTTAATTAAAAAAAAAAGTTCTCCAGGGTGTCCTGAACCCTTAAATAAAATATTGACAATAAATGAAAAACCAAAACTAAATTGAACGAACAACAGTGACCGAAAAACTATTCATTCATTCATTCATTCATTTATTTTCCTTCGGCTTAATCTCTATTTCATTGGAATGTGGAATGAACAGCCAACTATTCCGGCATTTTTTTTTTACTCGGTGGATGCCTTCCAGCTGCAACCCAGCACTGGAAAACACCCATACACACCCATACACACACACACACACACACACTCCTACACTACGGCCAATTTAGATTATTTAATTCATCTATACCACTTGTCTTTAGACTGTGTGGAAAAAAACTACTGAAATGAAATAATAATTAGCAAAAATAAATTATTATTTTTTTGGTGGAAATTAATAAGCTTAATATTAATAAGTGAAATTAATAAGTGGAAATGGAAAATCTGACCTTTGGCTGTTTATTTAGTCACCAGTAAAGCACATGATCATAAACAAAACACATTTTTTTATAAATAAATAATGTTCTGTATTTTGCTCTTTTGCAAAAAAAAAAAAGTCAATTTATGTTTAATAATTTGCATATTCAACCACATATACAGTATGATCTTTAATATGAAGACTTAAATATGAATTCATAATTTTGTACTTTTATTCATTGCATTTTTATGGTTTTGGATTCATTGTTTTTTCATACAGTTATTTTATTTTTACTACTAATATGTTTGCACAGGGCTTAACTTAAGCTGCTTAAACCTTAGTGTCTTATTTATCAGGGGTCACCAAACCAGAACAAACTGCCAACTATTCTGTCATTTGTTTTACACAGTGGATGCCCTTGGAGCGGCAACCCAGTACTGGGAAACACCCATACACACTCAGATTTACACACACACTCATACACTGCAGCCAATTTAGTTCATTCAATTCACTTTTCCCTTGGTCTGTGGTGGAAACCTGGAGGAAACCCACACAAAAAAACTAAAACTAAATAAATAAAAAGTATATGGAAATGTGTTTACAAAAAAACAAAATGAACAAAACTAATAAAACAAACTAAAAGTAAGCTGCAAAATAAAAAGGATGATCAAAATAAAATGTCATTTAAATATGAGAAATCGAACCCAGTCAATGTATATTCAATTCATTCATTCATTTTCTTTTCGGCTAAGTCCCTTTATTAATCTGGGGTCGCCACTGCGGAAAGAACCGCCAACTTAACCAGCATATGTTTTACGCAGCGGATGCCCTTCCAGCTGCAACCCATCACTGGGAAACATCCAAACACACTTATTCACACACATACACTACGGACAATTTAGCTTACCCAATTCATCTATACCGCATGTCTTTGGACTTGTGGGGGAAACCGGAGCACCTGAAGGATACCCATGCCAAAACTGGAATAACTAAAACTAAATGTATAAAATTTAAATAGAAATGTGTATACAAAAAAAAAAAAAATTAACAAAACTAATGAAACAAACTAAAAGTAAACTGCAAATTTAAGAGGATTATCAAAATAAAAAGTCATTTAAAAAATGCGAAACTTTAATATTCTTGATCCCAGTCCATAGATATTCAATTCATTTATGTATTCATTTTCTTTTCGACTTAGTCCCTTTATTAATCTGGGGTCGCCACAGCGAAACGAACCGCCAACTTATCCAGCATATGTTTTACGCAGCGGATGCCCTTCCAGCTGCAACCCATGCCTGGGAAACATCCATACACACTGGACAATTTAGCCTACCCAATTCACCTGTACCACATCTTTGGGCTTGTGGGGGAAACATGCAAACTCCACACAGAAAATGCCAACTGACCCAGCCGAGGCTCAAACCAGCGACTTTCTTGCTGTGAGGCGATTGTGCTACCCACTGCGCCACTGCGTCGCCCCATATTTAATGAAATTCAATTCATGTTTATTTATATATTTTGTCAAAGCTACTTAACATAGAAGTTCAGTTTAGTTCAGTTCAGTGTAATTTAAATGTCACTGCTGAAAGTCCAAACACTGAAGAGCAAATCCATCAATGTGCAGCTTCACAAGTCCCAACCAAGCAAGCCAGTGGTGAGGAATAAACTTCACCAATTGACGAAAATGAAGGAAAAAAAAATCTTGCGAGAAACCAGGCTCAGTTGGGCAGGACCATTTCTCCTCTGGCCAAACTTTTTGTGCAGAGCTGCAGCATAAGGGTCATTATTGGTCATTATCTAAGAAAACATTTAATTAAAAGATCTTAAAAGATGCAAGCTTTTGTGGTTAAAAAGTATATATTTGTTATTTATTGTTTTTTTTTTTATAAATGGCTGACTGCTTTAAGGTAAGAGCCTTATTCCTAGTCTAGGATTGCATATAAACTGCAATTTGGAAGTACAAAGCACTGAGCACCATAGAAGTCAGTCAAAAAACTTGTTTAAACTACTTATTTAAAATGAATTGAAACAACACAATTCTTAAGGTTTTTTTGGGGACAAATTTATTGTTTAATGTTCAGTCCATGTAAATTTGTATAAACAATCAAGTTAACTAAATCGATTTGTGTTGGGACAACATGAAGGAATTGTGTGAAACACAGCATATTTTACACTGTCCGCTACATGAAAAGTCCTGGATTGGAATGTTTTCCTTAAAAGCCTTAATTTAATTTCAGCTGGAAGTGAATTAATACTTAAATTGTTAGAGAAACTTGTCATATGGGGGTATGTAATGTTTATTTTTTTTACTTGACTAAATAGCAATTGCAAAATTGGTTGAAACTGGTTTCTTTGTTTGCTTAACTAATACTGACAGAATACTGAGTCAAGTGTTCTTTAATGCGCTAAATTACTGGAAATGTTTGTCTGTTTAGCCGAGGGAGGTCATGGGTACCTGAAAGACTGGCTATGGTGGGGAGGCCTTTTGACAAGTAAGTGCAATGCAAAGCAATTGTAAATAACCTTTTGATGACTCTGATAACATCTTCTAATGTTCTGGCAGTGGGTGGAGGTGAAGCAGCAAATTTCGCAGCCTACATGTTTGCTCCAGCCACAGTGGTGACCCCGCTAGGAGCTCTCAGTGTTCTTATTAGGTAATGGCACGCCTTTATTTACACTCGCCAATGGTCTGATCCACACTGTGCTGTGTAAACTCTACAAGCCTGTGAGTGAGAGGACCAATGTGTTTTGTAATATATACCAAATGACTAAAATGTTCAACATGCCAAACTTGTTTTGTGCTATTATTGTGGAACTTTGGTGTCAAGTATGTTAAATGTATTATTTTACATTTTCCGGAATATATATTAACTTTTTCTACACTCAAAAAAAGAAAAGATTTTTGCTGTTTGTTCAAACTATTCAAATAGTGCTGAAACACAATCCTTGAATTCAATTTTTTATTTTTTTTTTTTTTTTGGGGGGGGGGGGGGGGGGTAAATAGTTGTATGTTTAATCTACTTAAATTTGTAAAAACTAGTAGGTTAACATAATTCCTTTATGTTGTCTCAACAAAAAATGTTTTGAACCCTGCAGTTTTACAGTGTATTGCATGACTATTTTGTTTTGTTTTGTTTGTTTTTTATCTCATGTTTACCAAGGCTGCATTTAGTTGATCAGAAATAGTGTAAAAATAATATTGTGAAATATTATGCAGTTAAATAAAATTTTTCATATGTTATGAAGATATTTTATTATTACTACTCTATATAGAATATAATTTATTCCTGTTATTTAGGAATACTCCGATCAGGATTTTTACAGCCGGCACCGAGTACCGAATATTTGTCATGGTGATCGGCCAATAACGATTCTAATGCCTCAAGCTTTATAATGCATAAAGCACATTTTCCCTCAAAGTAAGATTCTTAAGTGGAAATCTCTCCCTACCTAATAGAAAAAATAAAGGATGCTGCATCCCTTAAGCATTTTTAACCATTTAGGTGTGAACATGCCATGGTCAAAAGCAGCTTTACAGAACACAATACATAGCACAGGTGAAAAAAAAAAATGGGAAAAAGTTTGGAGTGCATATTTGATGCATAAGAAGTTAAAATGCTCACCTAAAAAACAGTACTTACTAAAAGTAGTTTGTATGCATAATAACTACTGTTTATTGCAAAACGTAAATTACAAGAAGTTATATTCTTCAATATTCATGTTAAAATAAATACAATTTTAGTTTGTTTCTTTCATCTAATATTTCCAGCCATGTTTTAGTGAACTTCTGTGCAAAAACACAGAACTCTGTTCTTTTATGTAAAAGGGCCTAAATACATGTAGTAGCTGCTGTATAACCCAGATGCGCATGTGAATAATCCTCTGCTTGTAAACGCATAAACAAACATTTGCAATAGGTTCATGAGATCGGCCAGATCAGCGATTGAGTTATTAAATGTGATTATCAGCCGATACCAATCTCCCACCAATCAATCCCTCTGTTATTTATTCCTTAAGTCATTGTGTCTTGAATTCCACACAATCCTTTTACAAACCAAAATGCTTATGGTATCCTCAAAAAAAACTTTTTGGAATCTTTATTTTTTTAATGTGATCTAAAACAAAGCTGATACTATGATTTAGTGATAAAAATTATGAAAACAGTTTAGCTACTTGGCGAGGCAGTGGCGCAGTAGGTAGTGCTGTCACCTCACAGCAAGAAGGTCGCTGGTTTGAACCTCGGCTCAGTTGGCATTTCTGTGTGGAGTTTGCATGTTCTCCCTGCCTTCGCGTGGGTTTCCTCTGGGTGCTCCGGTTTCCCCCACAGTCCAAAGACATGCTGTACAGGTGAATTGGGTAAGCTAAATTGTCCGTAGTGTATGAGTGTGTGTGTGTGTGAATGTGTGTGTGGATGTTTCCCAGAGATGGGTTGCGGCTGGAAGGGCATCCGCTGCGTAAAAAAAAAAATAGCTGGATAAGTTGGCGGTTTATTCTGCTGTGGCCACCCCGGATTAATAGTGGGACTAAACCGACAGGAAAATGAATGAGTTTAGCTACTTATTTTTGCACTTTTTGAACTAAAGCCACAATTCTTTTACACACAGCTGGACATCCAGCTGACACAGTGAATTACATGATTGACCTAAAATGAAAATGTCTTCATCATTTACTTAGACTCAAGTTTTTCTGAACTGAGGTAGAATGTTGTGGAAAAAGCAGCCGTTGATATCTATAGTAGGAACCAAAAATATATAATAGAAGCCAATCGTTGTTTTTCTCAACGTTGCTTGGTATATATTGCCTTGTGTTAACAGAAGAAACTCAAACAGGTTTGGAACAAGTAGAGAATGAGCAAATTATGGCTTGAGTTTCATTTTTGGGTGAACTTTAACTTTTGACACTGTTGTTACTTCTGATATTGTGTACATGTCATGGCCAGGACATTGGAATACATTCATTTCAAATAGAAAGTCTCAACAGAGCTCTGTATGATGTCATTTTAACTTAAACCGTTTTGCCCAAAAAGCCTGTCAATTGATTATTTCAATAATTATAATCAGTTCATTATGAGATATTTTTTATTTATATTTTAGAATATTATAAGCATATGCTAAGTATATTGAAGTGCATGCATTATAGCTGAATCCTTTGCACATTACTTACTCTTTATGAAAACGTTGAATTCCTGTAATAGCCTTTATGTTTCTTTCTGGTGTTTTTCATTAGAGCTAAATGGAAAGGTAGTAGTGTTAATGTTTATTTACTCTCTTCAGCGCGGTGCTGTCCTCCCACTTGTTCAGAGAAACAATGAATCTGCTTGGAAAATTGGGCTGCATGCTCAGCGTACTGGGAAGCACTTTAATGGTTATACATGCACCTGAAGAAGAAGAGGTGACCACACTTAAAGAAATGGCCGAGAAACTCCTTGATCCTGGTTAGTGTTAAAATTCCTTTAATTTTTGAACTCCAAAAGCAGTTGCTATGGATAACAACAGGTTTTTATGCTTCTCCTGCAAGGTTTTGTGGTGTTTGCCAGCATCCTGTTGGTCACTTGTTTAATCCTGATCTTCTACGTCTCTCCTCGATTTGGTCAGTCTAATATATTGGTATACATCAGCATCTGCTCTCTGCTCGGATCCTTTACTGTGTCCTCTGTCAAGGGTCTTGGCATTGCCATCCGCACCATGTTCACAGACACTTCAGTGGTCCGTAATCCTCTCATGTGGATTCTTTTGCTGACCTTAATTGGATCCATCATCATTCAGGTCAACTATCTGAACAAATCCCTGGATACTTTCAATACTCTTTTGGTTTACCCCATCTACTACGTCTTCTTCACCACAGTGGTCCTGAGCACGTCTGTGATCCTTTTTAAGGAATGGGGTGCCATGTCAGGAGTGGATGTGGTGGGCACCATTGGGGCATTTTTGGTGATTGTGATTGGGGTGAGCATGCTTAACATCTTCAAGGATTTGAATGTATGTTTTGAAGATCTGAGAAGTAATCTTTGTCAGCCACTGAGTCAGGAGAGCCCGTCAAAGAGGGAGGACAAGCACATCCTCATAGAGAATATAGAAACTCTGCCGCCCATGAGAGAGGAAGGGCCCAGAGTCTTCATCATCAGCTGAGAGTGTGAATATATATATATATATATATATATATATATATATATATATATATATATATATATATGTGTGTATATATACATAAAAGTCTTGTCTATTCCAGTTGTAAGAGCAAAAAAGAATGACTTGTGTTCTAGTTGATCATTTGGAAAAGTGGCAGAAGGCAGTTTTTTTTTTTTTTCAATTAATCTGTTGAACTGCATCCCAATCATCACAGATACTGCAGAAGACCCATTGGAACCCACATCGACCCAAGAATCTTAGAGAAATCAGTCAAGTTTGGTGAAGAAAAAATCATGGTTTGGGGTTCAGTGTGGGGCGTGCAAAGATCTGCAGAGTGGATGGCAAATTCTTCAGCAAGATAGTGCTCCTTCTCATACTTTAACCTCCACATCAAAGTTCCTGAAAGCAAAGAAGATCAAGGTGCTCCAGGATTGGCCAGCCTAGTCACCAGATATGAACATTATTGAGCATGTCTTGGGTAAGATGAAAGAGGTCCTCCAAGAACGCTTTCTTTGCCATTCCAGATGACTTTATTAATAAGTTATTTGAATCATTTCAGAGATGTATGGATGCAGTCGTCGAAGCTCATACACAATATTAATTCTTTAACAAGACAAGACTTTTGTCTAAGCAAAGTCAGATCTTTCTGTCCTAATTAAATAACTAAAATCAAGGCATGATCATATTTTTTGGTAAAATAAGCGTAATCTAGAGGTAATCTTGCCTTTCATATGTCACTTCTGATACCAAATGATCATATAGAAGTCAAGTTAGTATTTGTTCTTTCTAAAACTGGCTAGGCATCAAGACTTTTATCAGGTATTGTACAGTAGTCAACATTTAAAGTAGATTAAAACCTTTCATCAAAGTTGTCCTAAAACTATTGAACAACACCCACTCTTGTCTTAGGACAATTTTTAAAAAGTTTTTGATCCACTTGAAATGTTGACTACTGCACTGTATATAATTTTGAAAATGCAGTTTTATGATATCATCACTCTTTTTTGTTCACTTCCTCTGCTGAAAGCCATACTGTGATGCAGTGATTTGGATTGGTTACTGCTGAATATGGTGATGATGCAGACCTTTTTCTTCTACTCAAAATGGGTGATGATTAATATTAAAATAGCATGTACAGAATATGATGTGGCAGAATATAAAATCCTGCTACTGAGAACTGACATTTTATGTAAATGATTATACAGTCAATACAGTTGGTATATTTTTCTGTTTATTGGAACGCTATAGGCAATACCTGCGAAATAAGACAAATGAACTGAATATATTTACACATGCTGTAAAATAGAAATATTTCACAGAAAATATGCTG
Organism: Danio rerio; assembly: GCF_052040795.2. NCBI lineage: Eukaryota > Metazoa > Chordata > Actinopteri > Cypriniformes > Danionidae > Danio > Danio rerio. Next base: position 30,047,877 of record NC_141041.1, on the reverse strand, counting down.
TATTTGAAATATGCTGATACATATATTACATACTACATTTCATGAAATTCCTAACATTTAATTAAGCAGTGATATTAGAGGCCATGCTGTTTTCTAAATCAATGTGGCGCCTGTATTCATCCTGCATCATGCCTCAAGTATGTCTGTTACTGCCTAATGCAAATATTTAAGGAAAAATATATGTAATAATGTTACTTTTTTAAATAAAATCATTGAATTCCATCCTTTAGTGACAGAAATATCTCAATGTTAAGTTATTGGCATTTCTGTGTGGAGTTTGCATGTTCACCCCGCGTTTGCATGGGTTTCCTCCAGGTGCTCTGGTTTCCCCTACAAGTCCAAAGACATGTGGTACAGGTGAACTGGGTTAGTTAAAATTGTTCATAGTGTATGTGTGTGAATGAGTGTGTCTGGATATTTCCCAGGGATGGGTTGCAGTTGGAAGTGCATCCACTGCGTGAAACGTGCTGGATAAGTTGACGGTTTATTCCGCTGTGGCCACCCTAGATTAATAAAAGTACTAAGCCGAAAAGAAAATGAATGAATGCTGGCATTCAGGCAAAATGTCTGACTATTAAAATGTGGGAAAATGCTTAGCAGCATGTTTGGTTCTGAGTATACAGTATGTACACACTTTCTTGTGGCAAAGTCAAAGTATTTGGAAGTCTGCAGTTCTTGTAACTTCCCCCTATATTTTTAAAACATACAGATTCATTGAGAACCACAGGTCAACTGGGAGATTGCAAAAGACCGGCTTCTGCTTTAAACTGGACTGACTGAATATCTACTATTAAATATTTACTACTCAAAACCATGCTGACAAATGTAAAATACAGTAAAACACACTAAATCTGATGAAACGCGATGGCAGTTGTGTTACTGGATATTATTGGGATATCGCTGACAGGAACAGTAAACAGCTTTGCCAGAGCGCGGCTGAAGCTTATATGCAAGTTTATTTTACAGTCTTTGGCAGAAACACCATTTAGCCTTGCTAGACCCTCCTTTATGATTGCGCATCCATTATAAAACACTCACAGGACATTAATTTGGATAACTATGGGGATATATTACAGTTTTTTTGGATTGCTTACACACTAAAATTAAAAGTAGTACACTATTAGCAAAACCTTACACACAAGTATCAAAACATCAGCCCATATTTGCACAACTATAAGCACATTGTCAGCTTCACACTTGTTGCAAAACTCTACACACAGTGATTTGCAAAACACTAAACACACTTAACATACATTACACACTAAAATCTATCATAAAGTCACTTCCTTGCAATACCAAAGCACTGACTGTCAAATTACTGCACCGTCCAACCAATTGGTTTAACACAGTCGTCATGTGTGCAAAGTGAAGTTTCATAAACTAATTTCGAGAGGAGCTCGAAATCTTCATTTTGGAAGAATCCCCCCTTCCACCCCATCTCCTCCTTTTTCTCCCCTTCTAAAGGGGGAGCGATCGAGACCTACCTGATCTCGGTTCTCCTGATATGCTTCTAGACCGGGCGGGAGCCCTGGGCTCAAATATCTCCAAGCTCAGGGTTCTCTCCCGGGACAGCATGCCAAACCTGCTATAAGTGCCAAGCATATCTAAGTGGGAACTCTTGAACACTTGTTTGATTATTTTTAGACACACCAATCAGGTGTTTAAGCACTATAAAATGCCAGTTTCAATGATAACCATCAGGTCTCAATATCAACACTGTCACACACCATTAAAAAAAAAAAAAATAAATATATATATATATATATATATATATATATATATATATATATATATATATATATTCAAATGAAGCAAATTTATAGAGTGCCTTTCGAGTACAATTTTCAATTTTCGACATCAACAAAGAACAAATATAAAGTAAATTCACCAAACAGTTAGACATTGTCTCTTCGCCTAGCTGGATCTGGCATGAGAATTATCAATTGCAATGTTGTCCTTAGCAAGACACCTTGGAAAGAAGTGTCTTGAATGTAGAATCATGTATTGCTGCTACCTCCATCTGGTCACAGGCCTCCTCTGTGGCTTGGATGAGGGGTACCTCAGCTCGGAGATGAAGATCATATACCTTCCACCACTATGCTGAGAAAAACTCTTCTATAGGGTTGAGGAATGGAGAGTATGGTGGAAGATACAGGATGGTAAAATGTGGATGTTGCTAAAACCAGTTCTGAACCACAGCAGAACGATGGAAAGACACATTGTCCCAGACAACAATGTACTAGGTATGACCAATTTGATTTGCTGCTGTTATGTTGTGCAATTGGTCCAAGATTGTAAGTATATGTGCTGTGTTATACAGTAAGGGCCCATATGGGCATGGCAGTGGAGGACCCCATTCTTTGTAATGGCTGCACATGTGTTACTGTATATTTCCCCCACGTTGCCCTGGGAAATCAACTATAGCCCTGTGGCCAATATTTCTTCTACTCTGTGTTCTCGTCAGGTTGAACACACCATCATCTACGTAAATGAACTCATGCTGGATCTCCTCTCCATCCATTCGTAAAACTACCTGAAGAACAGTGTCAAGCAAAATTGTGTAGTTCAGTGTAGATCTAGTATTACAGTACAGTAAAAGATAATGAGACAGAATGCCAGATCACACTGCTAAAGTGAATACATACCTCTGCATAATCATGCCACAGTCTTTTCACCCTTTTGAAATTGTGCTCTAAATGCACTCCATAAATTTGCTTCATTTGAATATGTTTTTTTTTTTAATGGTGTGTGACAGTGTTGATATTGAGACCTGATGGTTTTCATCGAAACTGGCATTTTACAGTGCTTAAACACCTGATTGTTGTGTCTACAATAAATCAAACAAGTGTTTGCACACCTGATGACTGTGTTGAACCAATTGGTTGGACGGTGCAGTAATTTGACAGTCAGTGCTTTGGTATTGCAAGGAAGTGACTTCATGATAGATTTTAGTGTGTAATGTATGTTAAGTGTGTTTAGTGTTTTGAAAATGACTGTGTGTAGAGTTTTGCAACAAGTGTTAAGTTGACAATGTGCTTACAGCTGTGCAAATATGGGCTGATGTTTTGATACTTGTGTGTAAGGTTTTGCTAATAGTGTACTACTTTTAATTTTAGTGTGTGTGAGGGACCGAGCCAGCACGTACAGTAAGGGGCATACAAAAAAGAAGATTTTCAAAAATAATTATTTTTAATAAAGTCAAAAAGGTTTACAAAAAGTTCAAAAATAAATTAATTAAATAATTAAATCAATGGAAAGAACAATAAACTAAACAAGGAAAACAAACTGAGTTCAAACCAAACAAATCATGTCTAAACCAAAAACAGAACTCCATGAAATGACAAGACAGACCACATTTATAGCACAGGGACTAGTCCACATTAAACAAGAAGGGGGAGACAAAAACATACAATTTACAAATACAATAAACTAAGCCAAACATCTAAATACAAATCTAAATATAAAGTTAAATAAACTATAAATAAGGCAAAACTAAATATAAATCTGAATAAACAAACATTGCAAATCATTATTGAACCTAAACTAAACATGAGCTCTCCCTCCAAGCCATTAAGCCAATGGTATCGGCAGGCGGAACCAAAAGACGGCATCTTGCGGCACGTCGGACCTTTAGTTGGGCGGACCACACCCGGAAACTCTGTTCCTCGTCGGCACTGCAGCATGGTAACTTAAACTCAAAAGAAAACTAAATTAACAAAACATACAGTACAGATAACTGATTTTGTGTGCACCCAAAATAGTAATAAATGTACTGTGAATAATAAAGAAAGGTAATGAGCAACTGAAAGTGTATGAGTCTTATTTAAATCAGATATGAATGAAACGAAAATGTATAAACACAATAACTGAACTGTGACCAATAAATAATCTTAAATGAATAAGTATAACGTGTGTGTGTGTGTGTGTGTGTGTGTGTGTGTGTGTGTGTATGTGTGCGTGCATGCCTCACTCTCAATGTGTGGCCATCACACTGGCCATCACATACTCCCTCCCTTCGGGAATGTCACTGGCACATCGGGACAAGTAGTCAGCCGTAAGGTTTTCTTTGCCAGGGACATGTCTGATAATAAACCGGAAGGGCTGCATGGCCAGGTACCAGCGGGTAATACGACTGTTGGTATCTTTCATTTCTTGAAGCCATTGTAGAGCTTTATGATCAGTCTCCAGTATAAACTCCCGGCCTAGCAGATAATACTTTAAAGAGTCCAAGGCCCACTTCACAGCCAAGCATTCCTTTTCCACAATAGAGTAGCGAACTTCCCTGGGGAAGAGCTTTCGACTCAAGAAGGCCACGGGGCGTCGAGTGTCAGGGCTGCCCTGTAGCAATACAGCTCCCAGGCCTCGATCTGAAGCATCAGTTTGCAAAACAAAGGGTTGGTGGAAATCAGGGTTATGCAAGACAGAATCTTTACTCAAGGCCTTTCTGAGATCTTGGAAAGCTGCAACAGTTTCTTGGGTCCACTTCAGCTGATTGGGACTCCTTGAACCAACCATGTCAGTCAATACTGCAGCCCGCCCAGAAAAGTTGGGAATAAATCTGTGATAAAACCCAGCCATACCCAAAAATGACCTTAACTCCTTACGAGTTTGTGGCTGTGGACACTCTTCAATGGCCCGTACCTTCTCCACCTGGGGTCGGAGCACCCCTTTACCGATAACAAACCCCAAGTACTCCGTCTCTGCCTTTGCAATGGTACACTTTTGAGGGTTAACCGTCAGGCCGGCTGCCTGAAGGCGTTGCAGAACTTCCTGGAGATGCTGCAGATGTTGCTGCCATGTGTCACTGTACACCACAATATCATCCAGATAAGCAGCTGTAAATGGTAGTCCTCGCAGTACCTGGTCCATTAGTCTTTGGAAGCTGGCCGGTGCCCCATGCAGTCCAAAGGCTAGAACCTTAAAATGGAATAGGCCCCAGGGTGTTTTAAACGCAGTGAGTTCTCTGGACTGTGGTGTCAACGGAATCTGCCAATAACCTTTTGAAAGATCAATGGTGGTTAGAAACTTTGAGGTGCCCAGTCGATCAGTGAGATCACTGATTCGTGGAGTAGGGTAAGCATCAAACTTGGTCACAGAGTTGAGGTAACGAAAGTCTATACAAAACCTTATAGACCCATCCTTTTTCGGAACAAGGACCACAGGGTGGCACCATTCGCTTTTAGAGGGTTCTATAATCCCCAGCCTCAGCATCAGATCCACCTCCTCTTTCAGCGCTTCTTGGAGACGTTCAGGGACCCTGTAACTCATTCTTCGAACTACAGCATCGGGTTTCAACTCAATATTATGTTCAATCAAGGTGGTAAAGCCAGGGTATTCTGAGAAGACTTCTGGTAAACAAATTTCTCTCACCTCATGCTGTTGCTGTGGGGACAGGTGACTCAGATCCACATCTCCTAGAGCTGACTGAGGCAGAAATACTTCAGAATCATCCTCCTCTTTGACTTGCCGGATCATCAAGCTGTGGCTAGATTCAGGAGGACGAGGAAACCATTCTTTAAGCAAATTTATATGCAGAGTACGTGTAGAATGAGCATGGTCAAATAGAGCAACTTCATAGGTGGTAGGACCTAGTTTCCTTTTAATTTCATACGGCCCCTGCCATTTTGCAAGCAGCTTACTTTCATGACTGGGCAACATCACGAGTACCTTCTGACCGGGCTTAAACTGCCGCTCCCGAGCAGATTGATCGTACCAGGTTTTCTGGCGTGTTTGAGCTTCTGCCAAATGAGACTGAGCTAGTGCAGACATCTTTTGCAAACGTTCCCTCATCTGAATCACATAGGATGCCACATTAGTTTCATCATTTCTCTGTGGGTTTCCCTCCCAAACTTCTCGGAGTAATGCTAAGGGACCTTTGACTTCATGACCATAAAGCAACTCAAACGGGGAAAATCCAGTGGAGGCTTGTGGCACTTCCCTGTAGGCAAACAGAAGATATGGGAGCCATTGATCCCAATCAGTGCCAGACTCACCAACAAACTTGCGTAGCATCTGCTTTAACGTCTGGTTAAATCTTTCGGTTAACCCATCTGTCTGGGGATGATAAGGAGTGGTTCTCAAACTCTTGATGCCCAGCAACCTATAGACCTGCTTCAGAAGATTCGACATAAAATTAGTCCCTTGATCGGTTAGAATTTCACTTGGAAAGCCAACTCTGGAGAACAGTTGCACTAGACAGGTAGCCACGTACTTGGCCTTAACTGACCTTAAGGGAAACACTTCAGGATACCTAGTGGCATAGTCAGTCACTACAAGCATAAATCGGTTACCCGAACGACTTTTCTCCACTGGTCCAACTATGTCCATTCCCAGTCTTTCAAATGGAGTGCCTATGAGTGGCAGTGGTTGGAGAGGGACCCGCCTTGGGCAGTCAGAGGACACTTTTTGACATTCAGGGCAGGTTTTACAGTACTGGGCTACTACTGAGTTCAGACCAGGCCAATAGAAGTGTTTTCTGATCCGGGCGATGGTTTTACGTTTCCCCAGGTGGCCAGCCCAAGGAATCGAGTGACCCAGAGTAAGGATAACTTCTCGGACACACTGTGGTACCACCAGTTGTGTCACTTGTCCCATCTGACGATATAGTAGACCCTGGTACATACAAAATCTTTCCTTTGTCTCTCCATCAACAGTTTTTCCATCCTCCTGCTTTGCTCTCTCCAGATAAGGAACAAGACTGGCATCCTCTTGTTGCATCTGCACAATGTTGACCGGCAGCTTAAACTTGGGTGAGAATTCAGCAAACTTAACAGGCATTACGGAAGCATTATATTGGATTTTCTCAAACCGTTTCTGTCGTCTGGATTTCCTAGGTTTAGTTGAGCCATCGATTTCTGCATCAAAGAATGGTAGCGTAGCAAGCAACTCTTTACTTTCGTCTCTCTTATGGCTCTGGGCTCGAGTAACAACCATGTTACAGGTGGATGGTGGCTGCAATAAGTCCCACAGTACTGGCAGGTCATGCCCCAAGACTACAGGGAAAGGTAGGTTGTCAGCTACACCGACCTCCAAGAAGTAAGTCTGACCTCTCACCTTCAGATAGACCTCTGCGGTGGGTAGCAGCTTTTCATCACCATGCACACAGCGGACAGCCTTCAGGTTGGTGTAGCGAAGGAGGGCTGGAGAAATGCACTTCATGTGTACCAAAGTCTGATCACTCCCGGTATCAATCAAAGCAATCATTTCCTTTCCATTAATCTCAACAGTGGTGCTTGCTGGTGAGCGTTCAGCTTTAGGGGCTGGCTTTGCAAGATGCCTGGGCACATAACACAGGTGAGTATTCTTGATTACATTTCTAGGGCACATGGGCTTGGTATGACCTTCTTGATTACATAGGTAACATATTGGCATTTTCCTATAATTCTTAGGAGCATTGACAAATGCAGGCCCTCCTCCAGGAGGCTTACCAGCACCAGGGAAGTTTCTCATAGACTGCTGGGGGGGATTTGCTCTCCGGTCATCTCGGCTGGATTTCCACCACCAGGACTGATTTCTCTGACGTGCTGCCACAAACACATCTGCCAGTGTTGCCGCTTGTGAAGCCGACTGTGGATCATGTTCTCGTACCCACACCTGTAGCTCTGGAGACAACATTCTCAAGTATTGTTCAAGAATGATCACTTCACCAACTTCTTCAATAGACTTACTTTTTGGCTGCATCCATTTCCCATACAGTTCTTTTAACCTCACATATAGTTCTTTAGGGCTTTCAAGGTGTTCTACTTCAAGAGACCGAAACCTCTGCCTGTAGGTTTCTCGACTGATGTCATATTTCCTTAATACTGCAGATTTAAGTTCATCATAATTCAAAGATTCATCAACATCCATGTGAACATAAGCAGCCCGGGCCTTACCCGTCAGAAGGGGAATCAGATGAAATACCCACTCCTCTTTTGGCCATCGGCAAACTGCTGCCATTCTCTCAAAAGTAATCAGGAAATGTTCAACATCATCACCATCAGACAACTTTTCCAATTTAGGCTCTTTAAGTTGGCACTGACCTGTATCACGGGCTTCAGCTCCCTCTCTCCGACAGGTACTTGACTGAGATAATGGCCTACTTGGACCAGCACCCTCATCTGGGTGATCCAAATCATCTTGAGATGTTACCAAAGTATTTGGAACAGGAGTGGTGCGAGCCTGCACCTCCAGCTGCAACAGGCCAAACTGATGATGGAGAGCTTTGAATCGGCGTTCCTGCTGGGCCAGCTCTGCCATCCTTTGTGCTTCCTGAGCCTCCATTTTTACCATGTGAGCTCTCAACAAGCCTGTCAAGTCAGCTATTGTTGGTTCAGTGCATTCAGTCTCCACATCAAATTCTCTCACCTCCTGTAATTCTTTATCCCCCAGCTCTTGTGCAACTTCATCCAGTTGCTCCACTGAAACAGCCTTTGGGGCTCCTCTTCGTCCTCCTCGGTTCATGGCCCAGAAAGTTCACCAAGGAAAAAAAAACTCTGCCCCCTACTGGCAAAATCCCACTTCTGACACCACTTGTGAGGGACCGAGCCAGCACGTACAGTAAGGGGCATACAAAAAAGAAGATTTTCAAAAATAATTATTTTTAATAAAGTCAAAAAGGTTTACAAAAAGTTCAAAAATAAATTAATTAAATCAATGGAAAGAACAATAAACTAAACAAGGAAAACAAACTGAGTTCAAACCAAACAAATCATGTCTAAACCAAAAACAGAACTCCATGAAATGACAAGACAGACCACATTTATAGCACAGGGACTAGTCCACATTAAACAAGAAGGGGGAGACAAAAACATACAATTTACAAATACAATAAACTAAGCCAAACATCTAAATACAAATCTAAATATAAAGTTAAATAAACTATAAATAAGGCAAAACTAAATATAAATCTGAATAAACAAACATTGCAAATCATTATTGAACCTAAACTAAACATGAGCTCTCCCTCCAAGCCATTAAGCCAATGGTATCGGCAGGCGGAACCAAAAGACGGCATCTTGCGGCACGTCGGACCTTTAGTTGGGCGGACCACACCCGGAAACTCTGTTCCTCGTCGGCACTGCAGCACGGTAACTTAAACTCAAAAGAAAACTAAATTAACAAAACATACAGTACAGATAACTGATTTTGTGTGCACCCAAAATAGTAATAAATGTACTGTGAATAATAAAGAAAGGTAATGAGCAACTGAAAGTGTATGAGTCTTATTTAAATCAGATATGAATGAAACGAAAATGTATAAACACAATAACTGAACTGTGACCAATAAATAATCTTAAATGAATAAGTATAACGTGTGTGTGTGTGTGTGTGTGTGTGTGTGTGTGTGTATGTGTGCGTGCATGCCTCACTCTCAATGTGTGGCCACCACACTGGCCATCACAGTGTGTAAGCAATCCTAAAAAACTGTACTGTACTGTAATACTAGATCTACACTGAACTACACAATTTTGCCTGACACTGTTCTTCACGTAGTTTTATGAATGGATGGAGAGGAGATCTAGCATGAGTTTGCTTACTTGGATGATGGTGTGTTCAACCTGACGTGAACACGGAGTAGAAGAAACATCATTGGCCACAGGGCTATAGTCAATGTCCCAGGGCAACGTGGGGGAAATATACAGTAACACTCTGTGCAGCCATTACAAAGAATGGGGTCCTCCACTGCCATGCCCATATGGGCCATTACAACACAGCACATATACTTACATTCTTGGACCAATTGCACAACATAACAGCAGCAAATGAAATCGATCATACGCAATACATTGTTGTCTGGGACAATGTGTCTTTCCACCATTCTGCTCTGGTTCAGAACTGGTTTTAGCAACATCCACATTTTACCGTCCTATATCTTCCACCATACTCTCCATTCCTCAACCCTATAGAAGAGTTTTTCTCTGCATAGTGGTGGAAAGTATATGATCTCCGTCTCCAAGCTGAGGTACTCCTCATCCAAGCCATGGAGGAGGCCTGTGACCAGATGGAGGTAGCAGCAATACAAGATTCTACATTCAAGACACTTCTTTCCAAGGTGTCTTGCTAAGGACAACATTGCAATTGATAATTCTCATGCCAGATTTATCTTACAGTTCAATACGTGAAGTGACATGTTACAGTACTTTGAATCTTCATGCCAACATGTTGGACATGTTGAGGAATAAATGAGTTTCTTCAAGGTGCAACATTGTTCTTGAGTAGTGTTTGGTGAATTTACTTTATATTTGTACTTTGTTGATGGTAGCCTTCTCTAATCATAGGGAAGTAGAAGTGCTAAAAGTGTTTTAGGTTTATCACAGCAGTGTGTAACTCGTGCAAACAGTGTATAGTAAATGTGAAAATGTGTGTTTCTTATGGTAAAAAAGTGTGGTTTTTAAACATAAGTCTATAGTTTTTATAAGAGTGTTTAATTATGCAAAGGATCTGTAGTGTTTTGCTAATTGGGTGTGTGGTTGTGCTAATTGTGTGTACTGTTTTGAAAACACGGGCCCTGTTTTGAAAATCGTGCTTAAGCAATCCAAAAAAACTGTAAATAGAGACTTTCACTTCACACAGTTTGTGAATGAACAGACTGACGTGTACTAGTTGCAGGCGTGATCATGAGGTTGTTTTTGCGCAGAGTTTTTAAGTAATCAGAAAGGGCATTTATTTCATCATTTTAATATAGCATATTAATAATAAAATCCAAAAATTATTGTATAATCTTAAGCGTTAAGAGAGGCCCACTAGTAGGCTGCGGCCCACCGGTTGAGAATCCCTGGCCTAGACCATAGTAATCTGGTAGTGTTTGCTTTGCATTGGCTTTTTCAGTGTTAATTATTGTGATATTCTGATTGCAACAGAGAAATACTGGGAAATATCTCAAGACTTGTGATTCCAAAATGTGAGCAAAATCACCTGTTTTTTTTTCATAATTTTAGATATTGCGCTAGAGAATCCTTCAAATACTAGCTCTGGGCTGTGACTTGGCCCAGATATGGTCCATGTTTGGCCCTTGTATGGAAGCCAGACTTGGTCCGAACATGACATGTACCATAATTTACTGTGGACCAAGCAAAATCTAACTGTGTGGGCCGGAGAAATTTTGCTATGTGGGTTGCCATTAAGAGAACATTAGAATGAATCTACACCCTTAAAATTAAAGGTGCCAAAAAACGTTTTGTTGCAGTGATGCTACAGAAGAACCAGGAGGATTGTTTCTACACAGGCTTTTATGAATAAGGCCTGTTGATTTCACCACTGACTTCCAGGATATGCATGTTTCAGGCAAAAAAATGGCACCACATGCATGAAACTCTTTTAGTAGATCTTGTAATAAGCAGTTGAATATGCAGATAACAGGATTTGGTCTCACCGTGTTAAACTGTCAACTTACCTGGTGAATACATTATATGACAGAGCTGTTTTGCAAGGATGTACATGCTCCACTGTTTTAGGCAGAAACTGCACTACATGCAACTCATTAGTGAACTTGTAATAACACGCAGATAATGATTCAGTTTGATTAATTTTCTACATTGCAGTAATATAACTTTGTATAAGACTAACTTAGTCAAAATTGATCAAATGTTCTTTCGCATAAGCCCAGTACTTTGTAGTGCTGGTTAATTGAATCTTTTGTTCTAATTGAGGAGTTCATATTGAGTCACTTGATACGGATATCTTCGTCACTGTGGTTATTTGAGATCTGTGAAGTGTCTGTAGGCTAATGTATATCGGACTGCTCCAAACGTCAAGAACAACACAAGAAGACTGTATTCACCCATCAAATCACTGACCTGAAGAGCACTGGGTCAAATGACTGTCAATAGAACTGTAGTCTGTGTATAAGCTAACAGAACTCTCAGTTTGAAAAATAGAATTTCAAAGTCCATGGATATAGCTCTTTAATTAGACGTCTTCACCCAATTACACAGCCAAACGCATACAGATAGGACAGAAGAATAGGACAGATTCTGATTTATCACAGCGGAATGAACTGCCTTTTGCGCGGGCACATGTATTACGCAGCTCATGCCCTTACTGACAAGAAGAGATTTTAATGTTTAATCAAATGACATATTTAGACAATTTCTTTGAAAGTACAGTTTGTAAGCATTTCATGTTGCATATTCATACACTGAAAGATAAAGGTATCACAATAAGAGTTCCTGCCTAAAATTGTTCATCACTCATTTCAAGAACAGCAATAATGTATTGAGTTGTCTTTCTCTTTTGTACCAGTAGATGGCAAACACTACACATCAGTCTTCAGCTCTCAAAACCACAGAGCCACACACGTTTCAGGACCAGGACACATATAGGAACAGGGACGTTTTAGTGCAGGGAGGTCAAACTCCATTCCTGGAGGGCCGTAGCCCTGCACAGTTTAGTTCCAACCCTAATTAAACACACCTGATCAAACTAATTAAGTCCTTCAGGCTTGTTTAAAACCTACAGGTAAATGTCTTGGAGCTGGGTTGGAACTAAACTGTGCAGGGCTGCAGCCCTCGAATTGAGTTTGACATCCCTGTCCTAGTGGGTTGGGTTAGTTTGCAGAGACCCAGCTATGTTTACTGATATGCTTATCAATTTAATAGAATTTTTGTGACTTTGAACCTATCCAACTTCTAGAAATATGTAGCTAATAATTTTATGAATAATAGTTAAGGGCTATCATTTTGACTTCAACTGTAGGTGTTAATAAAACACAAGTTAAGGAGTAGGCATAGAGTTAAGTAGATGTTAATAAAATAAAAGACTCATAATACAGTTAAAAATGTCATGGTTCATTATATTGATTAAATGAATGTAATTTCATGAACAATGGGAATGTAAAGGAACAAAGGAATGTAAAGCACAATCACAAATCAAATGTGATGTCACCCAAAAGCAGAGGTGTGGACTCGAGTCATGTGACTTGGACTCGAGTCAGACTCGAGTCATGAATTTGATGACTTTAGACTCGACTTGACAAAATATAAAAAGACTTGCAACTCGACTTGGACTTGAACATAAATGACTCGGACTTTGACTAGGACTTGCCCCTATTGACTTGTAAAGACTTGCTGCTTCCCATGAAAAGCCCAAAGATAATAAAGTACGTTGACATGGACCGCTCTCTCTCTCCCCGTTTATGTATGTGTGTGTGTGTGTGACAGCATGTGCGCGCGTGTGTGTGAGCATGCGCGCTTTCGGCATGACATCCAATCAAAGCACGGTAGATTGTTTTGATTCGACAGTATCCAACGTGACTACTATGAGGCGCCGGAGTGGACAAAAGTCAAGCGAACGCAGAGAGAATTTGAATTTGAACTTGAGATCGAGCCAATACTCGCGTCCCAATACTCGGTTTCTCTCTCTCTCTCTCTCTCTCTCTCTCTCTCTCTCTCTCTCTCTCTCTCTCTCTCACTCACATACAACATACACCTCTCTCTCTCTTTCTCTCTCTCGTGCATTCAGTCTCTTTGCGTTCGCTTGACTTTTGTTTACGATGGCGTCTCATACCTTTAGTGCTTTTGCTCTCACGGGATCCTCCTGTTAAACCCTTCGCTAAGCCACGCCCAAAAACCGCCACCCACCAATCGCGGCTTACCAATCGTAGCTACGGGCAGGGGCTCTGTCAAGCTTTCGAGCGAGGGAGACAAGCCAAATCGTTGCGCAATTGGATTGTGCAAATCTGACACCCGCTATCCTAAAAGTTTGGACTGGGTGGTGGGATTTTTTCCCTTTTCAAAACCAAAGCCCAAGAGGAGAAATGCCAGCGTAGATCAAGCTATGTGAGGTGCGGTAAAGGAGTTAAGCTAAGTTGGTTTTGTTTTCGATATTCACATTCAGTGATAGGTGGCAATAACTCACACTCCTCTTATCCTAAACAGATCTAAACTGTGTTTCTTATAAAAAAAAGAAAAAAAACAAAGCAGGTTATGTTTCCCAGCGGTCTTTTTCTTTTTTTCCACTCGATATTATGTTTAAACCCTCGCTATTGTAACGCATATAAATACATACACTAATATTTGCTGGTAGGAAAAATCTATTTGTTCACTTCTGTTATTTATACTTTGATTTGCATTTAAATTTTTTTTTTCTTCCACTTAACTGCAAATTTGAATAAAAACTGGATAAAGAGCACACAAACATGCTGACAGTAATAGGTACTGTACACTGTTATGGGTCAATGATGCCAATATTCGGCACAAATCCATCAGTTTCTTAGGTTATTAGATTATTTTATAATTTCACCTCTCCTGCTGTGCATGAACTATGCTGTTGAATGTTCAGCGTATGAGGTGGCTAGGCTAACCTTGCTTCAATTTTGATAAAATTATTTTCTAATCAGTTGCTATTATGTTGTGAATATACCCCTGTAATGTATACTGCAGTCCTCTTTTGTCTGGCTTTCTCATATATCTCACCTGTATGCCAAAAATGACTAATTAAATCCTTGGAAATGTCTGACACAAGCGCATACACACTGTAATAGATGTGCCAGGCATGAAAGCTTGACAGGCGTAGCAACAGTAACTAAGGAGGGCGAGGCTTAGCGAAGGGTTATTCCAAGAATGTTGATATGGTTTCCTTCTTCACAGTACATGCCAATATACGCGTTCAGGGGCACTGTGGAACAGCTTTCCTCAAAATGAAGAGGATGACATGGAAAATGTCCTCCACAATCTCATCAGCAAAGTGGAAGCCAGCAGACACTAGTTTACTTTATTTTAGCTGCCATGATAAAATGAGATTGATAGTGAGATTTATTTGAAGAGTGAATAATACAGTAGGCTATAATACCTTATCAAGCGTTTCCTTATTTTTATCACAGTTACATTTCTGCTTGCATTAGTTTTTGTTTAAATGCTTTTAAAATAAAATGTATTCTTTACATCCAACATCTATTCCAGGGGTGCCTTATAGTGGTGTAAACCCCTTTACAAGGGGTGTTTCCCCTGTGTACACTCTAGCCACCCCGATATGATTTTGCTGTTGACATTATTTATTTAAATCTACTTACATAAATGCAATACAATGCAATATTTCAATAAATAAATAGCAGCCACTAAATTATTGTGGATTGATTGGTGCCACTGACGTAGCTGGCCTCTTCTGGCCCCCCTTAAGCAAATTTTCAGGGAGGCACCACTGGTCTATTCTCTGTCTTTAAGTGTTTGAAACTGAAAATAACTCATCAACAACCAAAAATGTTATGGTTTATTAGATTAAACATTTAATATGTAAGTCTATTTTAGTATTTTGGTTATTGTTATTAAACAGTGCAGCAATATGAATCATATCAAAAAGCATGAAAGGAAGAGGGAACACGACACAAATTGTGAGTTTGCATATAATCTCTGAGAGCGCTCAAGAAAATTTGTGTGTGAGCAGTGCATATTTGAGAGCGAGAGAAAATTTGCGCGTGAGCAGCGTATATTTGAGAACTCGCAATCAGTTTTGTCCACAAACAGAGGAAATCCGTGCCCGAGCATCACACAAGGTAGAGAGCAAAGCTCTTCAACGTTATGTGAAGAAAACAACGTTATTGTTTGTATGAAGTAGCCTACTTCATTAACAATATGTGCTACCATTTTACATTGCTGCTAGACAGATTTGCAACTCCATCTCTTTAGCATACACGAGATTCAATTGACAAAATTCCAATTTCACTCAATTTAACTTTGCAGCATACAGGAGTTGGTCTACTGCTACCACATTGAGGTTATGTAATTTTGGTTAATCACAAGTTGATCACCGAAGACATAATATAGCACAACTAAACTTTATGAATTAGACAGCAGGAGACCTGCAATTTCTGTGTGATGTGAGGCAATATGGAGTCTTTTTTTGGTGGAACTCGTTCTTGTGCATTATGCTTTGGAGACGAGACGCAGCACTGTTCAGTACTTTTTCAGAAAATTGCGTTTGTATTTTTATATATCTGAGCGATGTTCTTTCATAAAAAAGGTTTGTTTAATTAATACAGATCTTACAACCATACCTAATCTGTATATATTTTATTTTTCTGTTAAAAAGACTCGAAAAGACTCGAAAATCAAACTGCAGGACTTTGGACTTGACTTGAGACTTGTTGCCTTTGACTCGGGACTTGACTCGGGACTTGCCTGTCTTGACTCAGGACTTGACTCGGGACTTGAGGGCAATGAATTGAGACTTACTTGTGACTTGCCAAACAATGACTTGGTCCCACCTCTGCCCAAAAGTGATTAATGATTTATTAGCAATAAAATTGATTTAATAATCTTTTAACCAAAATTATAAAGTAAATACAAAATATTAATAATAAAAATAAATAAACAGAACCACACACATTTAAATTAAGCAATTTCTCTGTGTGGAATGTTTTTTAAATACTACAATGCAATTTCAATATTGCAAGTTGATACTTATTTTATCTTTGCCATGATGACAGTCAATAATATTTGTTTAGATAATCTTCAAGACACTACTATACAGCTTAAAGTGTCTTCAAGACACTACTATACAGCTTAAAGTGACATTTAAAGGCTTAACTGGGTTAATTTGGTTAACTAGGCAGGTTAGGGTAATTAGGCAAGTTATTGTATAATGATGGTTTGTTCTGAAGACTGTCGATAAAAATATAGCTTAAAGGGGCTAATAATTTTGACCTTAAAATGGTGTTTAAAAATGTAAAAACTGCTTTTATTCTAGCCATAATAAAACAACTAAAACTTTCTCCAAAAGAAATAATATTATCAGACATACTGTGAAAATTTCACACTAGGGGGGTAATAATTCTGACTTCAACTGTATATATATATATATATATATATATATATATATATATATATATATATATATATATATATATATATATATATATATATATATATATATATATATATATATATATGTCCTCAATATTGTCCAGCTGCAGGCCCATAGAACCACAGTTTTAGGAACACACAATCTAGGCATACCAAATATGGTTACAACAGATGTTAATGTTATTAACGTCTTCTTGGACATTGTCCTCGATATATTTTGATATATATATGGTTATCAAATATTGCACACAATAAACAATAGTGTTTACTTTATTTCACAAATAATGCAATCGAGACGGGCAAATGGGGAGCGTTGTTTCCGATCGCCATTCAGTAAAATAGACTGAACAGTTTCATAGATCATAGATGATCAGTCATTATTATATGTTTGCTGGCCTTGCTAAAAGATCTAAATTGGACAGGTTTAATTTATGTAATGGATTTATTTATTATGAAGCAAATAATAGCAAGGTAATATAGGCAATAATACAATCTTTATGTAATAAAAATCTTTTTACATGTAATAAATGTATAACACTATATTAATAGTTTACTCTAGCGATTTAATAGTGTGTTCGCTTAACTTTCCAACAACTTTTTAATTAATGATTTTCCACATTAAATACTGTAGTAATTTATAGTAAACAATATAGCTTTTAAACCAACATTTAGCAACAGAAATAAATTAACTAATAATAATTAGTTAAAATAATAATAATAATAAGTAATATATATATATATATATATATATATATATATATATATATATATATATATATATATATATATATATATATATATATATAACAGCTGTGACAGTTTAGTAAAAGATAGTAGTTTATAATCAGATAATCAGTTAAGATAATCAGTTTATAACTATATTATATATTGTTTAAATGATTAACTATAGTAATTCATTTTAATATGACACATTATTGTTTGCTTTTTATATTTTACAACCAAGTGATTTTAACCAATATTACGATCCTGAATTAGTTTATTACACTAATCCTACATTTAGACAGTCTATTTTATTTTCTTTGTGTATGTGGACACATAAATAAAGTTGTGTGTCTTTAAACAATTATTTTTATTTACATAATTTGAGTTCAGAAACTGCAGAGATGTTAAAATTATCGTTACGGTGTAATAATAATGACTGAAATGGGAAACCATATTTGTGAAATTCAATAGGTGGTGATAATGCTCCTAAGGAGTTAGTTAGTTACCATATATGGTATGCCTAAATCGTGTGTACTAGATTGTGTTTGCCTGAAATGTGTGTGATTCTGCGCTTCTGCAGCTGGATATATCTCGAAAATTTTGACGGTTTTAAAACCTTGACTTTTCCTATTCACGGTGTGCCTTGAAAACGGTTATCGTCCCATGCCTATATGGAAGTAACTGAAACTGCAATTCATTGACTGGCCTTTGGGGGTTGCTGTAGGAACTCCAGATGTCCACTGAGTGCAATGCTAAATTGGCCAATTTTACAGCTGATAAAAACATGTTTACAAAAGATGATTTTGGTGCATAAAGCTAATATTACCCTTCATGACAACTGTTAGGGCGTGATTTTTTTTTATAACTCATCCGTTCAGTTTTTATTAAGTTATATGAATTCTGCATAATTAAGAGTGTGTTATTTGCGTTTTCCTCCTGTAGAAAAACGTTATAAGAACAATGCTTAGTGACTCAAAGTATTACAACAGTGTTTTCAAAAGACTAAACACTTTATTGATATAGTACACAACCAAGCACATGTGGTCAGAACACAAACTAGTCGCAGGTAATGAATTGTAAAAAAGTGTAACGAAGGTAACAAAGCGTTTCTCCTAAAGAAAAGCCTGTGTAAGCAAAATGCTAGCAGGCATCTGTAGCTTCACTCACACTCCGCATTTTGCCCTGTTTTGGGAACCCCTGGTCAGTGCAATGACGCGTGAGCAAAATAGCTGTGGCCTTTTCAATTTTTCTTACTACCTTGTAGTGTAAACGTAGCCGAATGTGTCCAGATTCTTTATATGACACTGCACACAACACTGAGTCAAACTGTTAGTCAAATTCACCAAAGATTTGCCCAGTAAACATGATGTTCATTGCAGTCGCATGATAAGTCTCATGTCACTAACTGTGAGCTGAGCAAAGCCAGCGGACAGTGTGTTTTCTTTCAGTCGTTCTCCTCTGCTGTGACAGTGAGTGAAGTCATTTGATCCAGCTGCGGGACACAGGACATTTCATTTTATTAGGGACAGCAGGACAACTGTGAGTTTAAATGGCTTCTATTGTTCCATTGTGCTCCCACACACACACAACAGACACAAACACATACTGTATCATTGCAGTACCGAAGTGTTTTTCTGGATTGAGGAATGCTGCGAGATGGGCTCATACAGTTCAGCTGCCATTCCTTACACTAAACCTCATGCAGATGAACTGTACTTCCTCAGCCAATCAGTGCTCAGCAAACAGGTCTACAGATACAGATAGACGCCACACCTGTGACAGGCAGCAGCACGTGGAGGAACAGACAATTACCAGGAAAAACTGAACTTTTTTCAGACTCATGTGGAAAGGCAACTGAAATTTTAGATTAAGGACTCGCTGTCTGAGAGAGAGGGAAGGAGAAGACAGAGTGAAGGATGGACACATGGCTGAATGAAGTCCAGAAGTTTCCGGTCCTGTATGTGTTGTGCTGTTCTGTGCTCTTCAGGATCCTGCACTGGTGTCTGCAGATTGTGGCCCGTCCTGATACTGTGACTAAAGACCGTTGGAAGACGTGGAAATGGAGGAATCTGTCAGTGTCTCTTGTTCACTCGCTGCTTACGGGCACCTGGGCCGTCGCCTGGTGAGTTGACTTGTTTACTATTTTATACACTAACTTTTCTAAAAGAAAATGAGCCATAAAACAAACAAACAAACAAATCTATAACAAATGAAATGTTAAAATATTAATATTGTCTATATATACTTTATAATTTAAAAATATACTAAATAACTTAGAAAATATTATAAAAAATAAGTCTAAAAATACTTTTTAAGAAAAAGTTACAAAACAGAACGACCAAAACTTAAACTTTAGTTTAAATGAGATGTAAATATACATAAAATATTTTAACTATAACTATAATATGTTTAACTATATTTAAATTCTTACAGTCTGTCAATGTCACTCATATTAGATTGGATTATTTTGATGTATTATTTTATTTTTGTTTGTGCAGTGTAGTTTAGTTTACAGTAGTACTTTTAGTATCTAAATAACAATGTGACAATGTTTATAAAACTAAACCCATACAAAAATACAAAAATCTTCAAATAAAACATCTAGCTAGCTTTCAGCTTTAGCTTATAGCTCAGTTATAGCTTTATTCTATACTTTAAAAGTCAAATAAAAATAATACAAACTAAATAGACATTTTTAAATATTTAAAAACAAAAAAAGCTTATTCTATTATTTTCTGAAACCATAAATGTAACCGCTTTAGTTTTTCAAACAAGAAAATTTAAGAAGTTTTTTGGGGAACTGCTTAAAAAAATATACTTCAAAATAATTAAAAACAAATTGGTACATTTTATTTAGTATTTTGAACAATTTTAAACAGTTTACTAGACATTATGTTTTAAGAAAAATTTAAATATTTAACATTTAAGGCAAAATGCTGAATAAGTATCGAGAGTTGACATACTTAAAGCATCCAAGAGCTGTTGTTTTGACATTATAAAAACAAGCGTTAATTTAGATTTTGTAATGAGTTTGTACTAACAGCAAAGTCTACAAATAAATGAGCTTAACCTTCAGTCAGATCTTTCAGTTTAGAAACAGGAGAAACCAGTTCGACCAGCACGAATGGAGAGTATGAATGACTGTGAAATTATTACTGACATAAATCAGTTCATCTCTCTCACAAGAGTTAAGAGTTGTCTCACTGTTTTCTGCTCTTTAGTGTCAGATTCTGAGCACATGTCTGTCGTGTCTTGCTCTTTTGATGATCTGTGTGACGTGAATAACAGTTATGAATGTGTTTTTGTCCTGGCAGTGTCATTTACTATCCAGCAATGGTGCATGAAATCCACTCAACATACACACCTTCAGCATACATGCTAGTGGTCGTCTCATCTGGTCAGTAAACACACCTTTATATCATAAACACAGTGTAATAACTCATAGTAAATGAGTAGATGTAAAAATACTTGCCCACCTCACATATGCCCTTTGTTCAAACTATGCTCCCTCCTGATAGCAGTCTGAGCTCTTCTGGGTCTTGAAGTTTTGGAATGTTTACATCTTAAAGGGACAGTTCACCAAAAAAGTTAAAAAATTAAATTTCACCAAAATGTAGCCCATGATTTACTCACTCTCAGTGCTCCTTAGGTATATATGGCTGCGTCCAAAATCGTCTACTACTCAGTAGGTACTGCATTTAAATTTGAATGTACTACTCGACCATTAAAAAAGTATGTTCTATACAGTATGAATGTCAATAATATGATTGGAACTCGGACGTGCTACATCCTCCATTTTGTCATGAGCACCTGACCTAAATGCACCAGTTGCGTTGCTTCACTCCTATTAATCAATTTTATCATTTTATCATAATTTTATTTTCATCATGGTATAGTACAGCATCCATCGGATGTGCACTTCAGAATCTCAAAGGAAGTAGTAGGTTATTCAGGAACTCTCATATACTGCTTTTCGAATTCTGTGAATTTAGTAATACTACTCGACTCGCATGCTGTTTTTAGTGTACTATATAGTATGGAAGTATGTGATTTCAGACACAGTATAAGTCTTTCTTTATTCAGTTAAATTTCTTTATTTTTATTTCAACGGTCCAATAACACATCTATAAATTGCCATTGAGATGAACGTGAAAATGGAAAGTAGACAGATAAACAAAACACTGGTCAAGAAAGAAAAACAGCCAAAAAAGTCTCCACCTGGCTTGTATTGAATTTTCAAAAAATTATATGAAAAAAGACTTTAAATTACACGAAGCAGTTTAAAATGTTTTACATTTGAGTTTTACAATTTGAGATTTGCTTCAGTAAAAATTTATTCACCCACTAGAGGGACTTTTTAAGATTATAGACTTATACTTTATTGAACTTGTTTTGAATTATTGAAGAGAAACACCAGCCCATTTTCATCGTAGCTCTTAAAAAAACCAAGAAAACCCAAATTCACTTGTGAATTTAAAATACTCCCACTGACTCCCATTGACATTGTGAAATATTTGATATTCCGATTTTTAATTATGTGTAAAAAACATGTTTTTAAATAGCTTAATAGAAATCATATTGTTAGATGGGAGATAGGTGCCGCAATGTTAGTCTGCGCTGCAGTGGAGAGATTAGAGCTGCTGAATTTTCAATATGTTAATTCATCAACTTCTCCCAAAATACATAGATAAATATGAAATAAATACGTTGATGATATAACTCAATCAATGAAATTAAGAAACAATACTTCTCCACCATCAACAAATTTTGAAGGCAATCAGTGTTTCATGTATATTGTGGTAATAGAAATACATAAAATGATATGATATGATATGTCTAAGTTATGCAAGCAGTTTTAAGTCAGTTTGACAAAATATAAGTTCAACGTACTAGCAAAACTAACAAAGGTTAATTTGATTCAGCTAAAAAATTTACGGCAACCAGGATTTGTTTTTACAACGTAGGGAAGGGAAACCCTAGTTCATGTCCTGAGTGAGTTACAAAATTTCTGGATCTCCACTGAGTAAAATATATGATGATGAGAGAAAGTGAAAGTCACATGTATGTGTTTGTCTTTGTATAATTGTGTGTGTGTGTGTGCGTGTGTGTTTGTGTGTGTGTGTGTGTGTGTGTTTGTGTGTGTGTGTGTGTGTGTGTGTGTGTGTGTGTGTGTGTGTGTGTGCATGTGTATGTGTTTGTTTGTACTATGTACTAGTGATCCCCAACCTATTTATCAACGCTTGACAGTTTACCGTAGCCTGGTAAAATTGGCCCAAGTCGTGCACCTCCATTGGAAATAACAAACTTGCGCAAATTCTTGAAAAGACGCAATATTTAACATAAATGTATTGTTGGAGCCATTTGTGATATTTATATATATATTTATTTCATTTGTTTATTTGTTGCATGATTGATTAAGATTAATAATATTATAAAGTATTATTCTGTGTCACTGTTCGAGTGGTTTAATGATATAGATAAACTCCACCTACATATCACGTCAGCTTACCTGCTTACGTAAATCTAGAAAGGCCTATTAACTAAAGGTATGAAATTGACATTCAATCCTCCTTTCGGCTCACACCATTGAGGCTCATGGGAGCGACTTATCCGAACCATCAAGAAAGTCCTTTACTCCATTATTAGACAACAAGTGTTGGAAGATGAAAGCCTTCAAACAGTTCTCTGTGAGGTTGAGAACATCTTGAATGATAGACCCCTCACTGTGGTTTCCGATGATGTAAGTGATCCAGAACCCCTCACGCCAAACCATCTGCTCTTGTTGAAGGTAAAACCCCTGCTCCCACCTGGATTGTTTAGGGAGGAGGACTGTTACTCCAAACGAAGATGGAGGCAGGTCCAGTATATCGCTGACATATTTTGGAAGCGTTGGGTCAGAGAGTACCTCCCTCTGATGCAGGAAAGACAAAACTGGAATGTGAGCCAGATGATATAGTGTTAATTATGGATGAAACTTCACCACGTAATTCATGGTTAATGAATAACGGACATGTTCGACAGGTGAAGCTACGAACAAGGAGCAACATTCTGGAGAGACCCATCACCAAGCTATGCCTTCTTTTGGAGGCCTGACATATCCTTGGCTGATCTCAGATCTTCTATCCTCCCTTTTTTACTTTTTTTTTGTACTTTAAAAAGGTTTCCCTTTTTTGCGGTGGAGAATTTTTGTTTTTGCCTTTCGAAGAAGAAAATCATCTAAATACTTTTATTTTTTTTCATAAGATATGGACTCTTAACATGTATAGAAGAACTATATTTAATGCCTCCTCTTATTCTTGTAATTGTCATTATAATAGACAATTAGGGGCCGGGATGTTGGAGCCATTTGTGATATTTATATATATATTTATTTTTTATTTGTTTATTTGTTGCATGATTGATTAAGATCAATAATATTATAAGGTATTATTCTGTGTCACTGTTCGATTTGTTTAATGATATAGATAAACTTCACCTATATGTCACGTCAGCTCACCTGCTTACTTAAGGGCTCACAGGTGATGGGTGATCAGCTGGCAGGAGTAGCGGGGAAAAAGTTTTTTGACCGTGTTTGTTTGTCGCATTTGTAAGAAAAATAAAGTTAATCTTGAGATATAAATGCTTGGACATCACTGCTCCTGTCAAAACGGCTCCGTAATAACTAGAGGATGCTGGAGACCGTTATACGTATATTGGCAACCCGTAACTTCTTATACAAAATGCTGGCTGGGAAAGAGTTAACAGGGAGAAAAACAGAGCAAACGTTTTAATTTAAACATTAAAGTGTTTATCTGATGTAAATCTGATTGTTTTTTTTTGTTATATGAACAGCAAATCAATGGCACTTTGAGAGTCAAATAAATGTACAGAAAAAAACTAAATGAATACCCATGGCTCTCTCTATAATACCATTGCCTGTGTTTCTAACACAGACAAATCATGTCAGATCTCATCAGACCCCATCAGGAGTCAGAATGAAATCAAAATGTACTCTTGTTTTTATATGTATATAAAATTTTGTATTATATAGGAGTTCTTTTTTAAAAGCATTGTATCTGTGCACTTATTGTTTTGCAAAAATTAATTTGCCTTTAGAATCTTTAATCAAATAGCCTTTTCTTCCAATTTCTTCACTTCTGGTCATGGAATACGCAGGGCTATTAGGGCATGTCTCATTTCTGCCATGCTTTTGACCGTTCACCTCTTTTCTTTCATTTTGTAAGCAACGCCTGTCCTTTAACAATCCAATCAGTTCCCAAACAACAAAATCATTCACCAACCAACAATTTTTTTTCTCTAATTTTAGCACTATTTTACTTCCATTTCATAGCATCTTAAACATATTTAGCCTGTATGTGTTAGTTTGCCTAAAATACTAAGCTTATTACATAAAAACGTTATCATTTAGAAGTATAGGCTATATTCTGTCTTTTTTTGACCCCTTGACCTGAACATATATTTTGAATGGGTGTAACAGACTGAAGACTTAGAAGTAAAAGCCCTCTTGTGTGATTTGTTTAGCATTTGTAACTGTGTGTATCCTAAAAATGTAAACTTATACATGTACAGTAAGTTAGATTTGACAGACATCCATCATAGCTTGATTAATAGCTGTTGACGTTGTGATTAATGATAAAAATGTATGAATACTCAGTACATATCAAATAATCTGTATAACAAACAGACAAAGCTATAGTGAATATTAAAGAAAATAAAACGGTTAAAAACTTTTCTTACACGGCAAAATCACTAGTGTTAATTCAACTCTGAGAGAGTTCATTTTAACACCTTACCAGTGTATATATAATCCACACTGGCCAGAGTTCAATTAACATTTTCAAAAGTGACAGCAATTTAACACTGGCTCAAAAGTTAAATTTTTTGTGTTTTATCAGTAATTATTCACATAATAAATGCAATGCATACTGTTCTAGTCAATGATTTCAATAATTACATTAGTCAGATAATACTCTTTACACTGTCAATGTGAATTAAACACTATTAAACAACACTTCACTCTAAAACACAGGATCACCAGGATTTTAACTCAAATTTCAACAATATTTTTATGTCAAAATATCAAGGGAATTTTAATTTCTCAGTTCATGACTCCTCTAAAATAATCTGTAATAGATTTCTTTTGTTTTTGTATCGATTTAACAACAAATATCCATACCTAAATCTACCTTTAACATTTTGTTTAAACTTGTCCTCCAAACATAAAATATTGTCCGTTTTTAAAATCTTAATTGCATAGCTGATTTTTCGGCATCATTGTTTTTATTGTCACGTCCTTCAGAAATCACTCCAATATGCTAATTTTATTCTCACTAAACTTTTAATATAAATCTCTTTTTTTTTTGGTTCATCAAAAAATTATTATAATAAATCCAAAATTGGGTCAAAAATAGTAAATTCTGCTGTTTCTGTGTTTAATCCATTAAATTCAGTTTTGATCTTCTGTTCAACAGGGTACTTCATTGAGGACGCTGCTGACATTGTGTTTAGTGGCCACGCTAAAGCATCTTGGGAGTTTTTACTTCATCATGTATTGGTAAGTCTGCACACAGGTCAAGATATAAAGACTTATAAAAAGTCCATTAGTCAGAGCTGCAAATCTGAACAACTCTTTCCAGGTGGAAAATAATGAGATTTAGATCAAAGTTTCTGGAGTAGTAAAGTGACTGATTTTACAAATGTAAATTAGTTACTCAAACATAATCCTGCAGGGTGTGTGCAGACAACCACTGTTTACACAAAATACCTTTCTGTACTTTGTACTTTTTTTTTTTTTTTAAGCTACATACAGTTGAAGTCAGATTTTTTAGCCTGAATTATTAGCCCAAGTTTATTTTTTCCCCCAATTTCTGTTTAACAAAGATTTTTTTTCCCAACACATTTCTAAACATAATAGTTTTAATAACTAAATTCAAATAACTGATTTATTTTAACTTTGTCATGATGACATTAAATAATATTTTACGAGATATTTTTAAGACACTTTTATACAGCTTAAAGTGATATTTAAAGGCTTAACTAGGTTAATTAGGTTAACTAGGCAGGTTAAGGTAATTAGGCAAGTTATTGTATAATGATGGAATTTAAAAAATTTTAAAACGCTTTTATTCTAGCTAAAATAAAACAAATAAGACTTTCTCCAGAAGAAAAAATGTTATCAGACATACTGTGAAAATTTCCTTGCTCTGTTAAATTTGAACACTTTTTAAATAAAAACATTTTTAATATTGCAGTATATATTATATATCTGTGAATATATTTGGGGTAAACATTACAAAAAGATTTTATAAGTTAATAAATTATCAAACAATTAACCAGACTTTTATTACAGTATTTATTCTTCTTTGTTAATGTTAATATCTTCTTTGTGAAAATAGTTTGTTCTTGATGACTCAGTGTGTGAACTAATGTAAACAAGCACAACTTTTCATTTCTTTACATTTTTTCATGCTTACACTAGGTCTTTAGCTGCCCATAATGTCATTCTCTTCTCTCCCTCTTAAACTATGTTTATGACAATATGCGATGATACGATGAGAATAGAAGACTGTGAATATGATCCAGATGCTGAATGATAGAGGAAGATGAGCTCCGAGACATTTACTGTTTATTTACTGTGGTAATACAACACCTACAGCAATGTAAACAACCAAAAACTGTACGTTTTCTACTCTCTTTTTATAAACATACACACACAAAATATATACACCACCGTTTCCTGTAAAACTAAACTTTATTAGTTTATCAGTTAATTTTAATTAATACAGTATGCTGTAGCATGTGCAGTAAATATTATAAAGCATACAGTGTAATACACTATTAATATGGTTCAAAAACACATAGTAATTACTACACTGTAAAACCCAACAGTCAACTCTATCAAATAAAATGAGTGTAGTTAACTCAAAATTTACTGAAAGTTAATTCTACTAATTTGAAAAGGGTTTTGAATTAGTTAATTAATTGCCTCATTACGTCAGCTTAAATAGATCAAGTTCACAGTACTCATAAAGATTAGTTTTTTTTACTCAAATGGATTGTAGCAATCGGTTTCCCCAAACGGTTTGAGTTGCCTTAATTTATTACAGTACTCAGTTGGTTTGAGTTCTCTTCATTTATTGGGTTTTACTGTGCTCAAATTGCTTAATTTTCTCAAATGGATTAAGTTTACACAACTCATTACAACATTACACATACAACTTTTTAGATTTTATGGTGTATAAATTAAAATTTTTCAAATCAAAATCTTTTCTGAAAATCTTTTTTTTTTTTTGACAATTTTCATTTAGGGAGGTAAAATGTAGAGGGGTCTAGATTCCAAACTCATAAATCTGAGATCTATTAAATAAATCTGAATTTAAGTCTAAATGTTCTATTTAGGTGTCTTAGCTCCAAATACCACACAGAATATTGTATAACATAAAATTATAAAAATTGTATAATTATAACTTTTTGTATAACTAAATTAATGAACATATTCAAAGAAATATGTCAGAAGAAAGGAGTCTATAGAGACTCATTTGTGAATCATAAAACTATTTATCCTGTTAGTTGCTATATTCTCTTCAGAAGGTGAAAACTCTAATGGCGGATGGCTGCTTCTCACTCAGGGCTGTTTATGCTAATGATGTAGAGATGATCACTAATAATGGGTGGGGCTTCCTTTTCTGATCAAATTTGCAAAATGTCAAAATGAAACGGTGATTCAGGTGAGTTTATAAAAAACAATATTAATACATTTTTTTTTCATTGCAGTTTGTGATATTTGTAATGTTGCCAATAAACTGTTTAAACCCCTTATAAAAGCGATTTTTGCATAATAGGTCCCCAATAACAGATGCTTTAATCCAAAGTGATTTACAAGTGAGGACTGAGAAGATTTTATTCAACAAATATGGCAAAAATATCAAAAATTGTCCTGCTTTAAGCCGTGTGTTGTCTTGTAGGTGCTGTGGTGTTTCCTGTACGCAGTGTTCACTCATCAGTATGTGGCGGGAGCAGTGGTGGCTTTATTTGTGGAGGTGAACAGTGTTTTCCTGCACACTCGTTTACTGCTCAATCTGGCGAAGGTGGCACACAGCTCTCTCATCTACACCGTTAATAAAGTGTTGAATGTGGTGACATATGTGACCTTCCGGCTCGGAGCACAGTTTTACCTGACCTGGTACCTCACTTACCATTACTCGTCATTGGATTATGCTCTCTACTTCCTGATCACCATGATGCTCATGAATATCATGATCCTCATTTACTTCTACCGACTCATCAGGAGTGATTTCTTCACCAAGCGGCGAATTCAAAACGGCATTCAGAAGTTAGCGGCGGACTAAGTCTGTCAGTCTAAAAAGACTGCGTTTAGGGTGACTGGTGGTAACTACATTTACATCCAGAGGATAACTATTGTACGAGCAAACCTAAACAGAGTCCGATGTGAATCTCCAAACATTTTAAATGTTTTTTTTCACACTGCAACTCAATAAACAACTTAAAATGTTGGTAGCCAGGATCTAATGCTGTCACATATGGCATTTCATTGACTATTTATATAAAAAAAATAAAAAATTAGCATTGAGTACGGCTAAACTCTTTGGCACGTCATTCAAAGCAGGATAGTTGACCCCCCTTGTCATTTACTCTTTTCTGTCCCCTAAAGCTTTAAATAGATAGTTCACCTAAAGTAATAATAAAAAAACAATTTACTCCCTTTAATATGGAGCTAATAATATGCCAAAACAATCTAAAATGAATTGTGTTAATTTGAATTATTGACAGTTGGAATTTAATAAATCTTAATTTTTATATGCTTTTTTAAAATCATTATGAGTTGGAATTTCTTAATTTGAATATTGAACATCTGAAATTTAAGACAACTGAATTTTTCCAGGCTGATTTTTTTCTGAATTCCTAGCAGATATCCATTTTATAAAAATACAGTTTTAAATATTCAAGATGAAGAAACTCACCGCATCAAATTAAATATTCTAAAATTCAAAACCTGAAATTCAAATACAGCAGAAAGTAGGTCAGGGGTCATGAACAGGGAAGAGTAGACGATCACCGAAAAGTCAAAATAAGAACACTCACCTCTGCTTGATTCATGGTTATGGACGAATTACAGGGTGCGAATTACGAGAGTGGGAGGGGTCTGGAAATAGGTAAAAATACCTTTTTTTTCTCTACAAAAAGCCTAATGTAAAATTAAGCTCATATATATTTTAGCTTAAAGTATAGGGAAGGCTGCTTTCGAGTTTGAGGTCACAAAACAAACATTATGTTGAAAACTCATCAGGTGGCTTTCCCTGTACTCTATTCAACAATATAGACTTTTAACACCTCTTGTGTGGTTACCATTTGGAAACAAAGTGTTAAGCACATAAAGGTGCACATAAAGGTGATCTGCCAAAATGCTAACCGCTTACCATATTATCTTTGGACGACAGGGAGGGACTGTGATTCAATGCCACGCCTCCTGAAATCACGAACGCGTGCACTGCACCTCTTGGGGGTCATTCGCCAGTTAGTGTTTGGCCGGCGGTGTGCAGGAATCAATTACTAAGCCATACATTTATTACTAAGCCACACTTACATGCTATTTCAGAGCAAATATTCAGAGTAGCATGCTAAAAAGTATAGGAAGGCTGTCATTGGAAAAAAATGACCCAATGTGAATATAAAAGCAACTTTGGTGAAATAGCGCTATTTACTGATGTTTTGTTGTTAAACTAAATAAAAATTTACATTATCGATAGTGTAAAAGGTCCCTTATAAAACTGAAAATAATCACATCAATCTTTCACCGGGAGATTTCAGTGGCTGAACAACACGTCTGTGCATATAAGCCATTCATAACACAACACAATCTAACAAGCTTAGCCTGACTAAAATAGTTTTAAAACAGAACATTACCTGTCTAACTGTAATACTTCAGCAACGTGTTGTTCTTCCTCCAACGTACAAAAGTAACTCCAATATTGATTCAGGGTTATCAATAGTTCCAATTCAGCATTTGATTTCATTGCATCTGTGATTGCCTTGTGAACGCACGGCACTCATGCAGGCAGGCAGGCAGGCGCGAATGGCAGATCTGCGTGAACAGATGCAAAGAAGTCCGAATTTACATTTACTGACAGTTTGGGCTACTTATCAAAATAATGGGAGATTTCGGCCCGACAATATTTAATTGGATTAATTTTTTTGTTTTATGCCTTATCCAGAATATAAAAATACATTTGAAAATATTTAGATTATTTACTTTAATCATAATTTATATATTTACTGTTAAAGCATGCTGTATTGTCTTCTTTTAAAGTGTGTTACACACTATTGAGAATATTGAGATATTTACTGAATTAAAATCGCAAATGGAATAAAAATCACAATTTCAGAAAAATCACAATTAGATTTTACCCTCCTTGGACAGCACTATTATAAAAGCATCATTTTTATTACCCAAAATAAAAAGTCAAGAAAAATAATGTGTATGTGCCATAATTATTAGGTATTTAAGCATCTATATATTGAGTCTATATTAGAACTTAATTATTTCAGATTTTTTTTTGAAATCGCACATCTGAAATTTCTTTTTAAACTGATTGTTTAGAGAAAATGCTTATTTTTACCCCTTATATATATTAGCAAAACATTTATTTTGCTTTTACTAATATTATCTTGTTTTTCTACAGAATTTGATAAAAAAAAACTGAACTAAACTAGTTTGTATACATATCATATATAGTATTTGGGCCTTTTATTAATAAATAAACCTGTACAGAACAATGACAAAAAAAGCTGCTGCTTTGAATTGAACTGACTACCATTCATCTATTGATCATACTCAATAAAATGAACAAAAAAAAATTATTAAATACAGTAAAAACACTGTTGAAACACATTGATCTGACACCCAAGCCTATATGGGCGCTTCTGTTATAAAACACTCGCATAATAAACCAATAATTTGGACAATTATGCTGAAATTCTAAAAAGTTCACACAAAAACAGCACGCTGTAGCAGGAAAATGAACATAAGTATCAAGTTGCCACATGGTAACCGTGCAGTAGAGGGTTAAGCTGTCTTGCAGCCCACCTGCAGGATCGCTACGGCCCAAAGGTTGAGAATGCTATATGCTATGCTGTACTATATAATATTGTAACAAATAGCATCTTGTATAATTTGATGAAGTGTGTGTGCATGCAAATATCAGGGTTCATACACATTTTTACTACTAAAATTCCATGATTTTTCCAAAAACTTTCAAGTAAATTTTCACGGCCTAATGTTTCATGCAATGTCTACATCAGTGTGGTAAAAGAAAAGCAATGCATGTTCAAATTTATTACAGCATATCGTAAAACACTCAACAAACTTCAATTTATATCCATGTAAAATTAATTCAGATAATGCTTACACGCACTAATGTGAGAGTAACGTGATTTGCCGGAACGTTGCGTTCATTCGATTTTTGATCTTAAACGAAATTTTAAAAATTAGAAAACTGACATTTTTTTTTTATTATTAAATAACTGATTATGGCTCGATTTTCGTTTTTTGGTTTGGAGTAGGAAAATGGATAAATGACTTTAAAATTCATTATCATTATCAGCGTTTCAGTAGGCGGTTCTGAAATCCCCATGTCCTCTGATTGGTCCATTAAAATAATAGTCCTGTAGTCCTCGTCCTTTGCGGATCAGCACCCAGGCATTTAATTATTATTATTTGATTATATATAATCTGACTATATATATATATATATATATATATATATATATATATATAATCAGATATATATATATATATATATATATATATATATATATATATATATATATATATATATTAGCAGTATTATTAAACATTTATCATTACAATTTATCATTACTGTCATAGTTCGCTGCCAAATTTGCTGCTATGCACCTGAAGCTGAGCAAAAGATTTGCGAGCAGCACTGGGTTTGCACGATTGTTACCAAGCTAGGCCAATATATAATAATAAGCATTATATAGTGTTTTTTTATTGTTTAGTTTTTATTTTTATAGTAGCAGGCCCAGATACATTGAGTACATTGAAACACATTTTCTCTCACAAGCCTTCCTTTCGAAACTTTCGCTGGATTAATGTCGAGTACAGTAAAAAAATATTTGTAAATAACAGTTTTCCGTATTTTGTGATTCATGTTTTTATTTTTTATTATTATTTATGTGTTTATTTTTATTGTCTGGGCTGGTGTTGTATATTATGCTACAAAAACGTTGTAATAAACTGTCAGTAGGCCTACATTTTCTGTCATTTTACAGATTCATTTATCTAGCCTATATTATTTAAACATATTATTTCAAAAGTCCACAGAGCAGAGATTGAGGTCCCATAATGCAATCCACAACCATAAATAAACGGCAAACACAAAATACGGAAACTTAACATATTTTTAGTGTAGCCTTACCAGGAAGTTATGTGTAATACACAGGCTTTGCCCTGTAGCCGGTGTTACATAGCCTTTTATATAAATAAAAATCAATTTAGTTCAGCTGAACATCTTACTACAGATATGAGGCGCAGGCGCTGCGCTTCTCTTCCAAGCAGCAGCTGCAGGAGTGACGAATGATGCAAGTGTCGGATATTTTTTGAAAATGTTGGAAACCTGTAACCATTGTTTTCCATACTTTTTCTCCATGGTACCGTTACAGGATTTCAGTTATCTTTAAAATATTTTTAAGAAAGAGTACATTCATTTTAGGGGCTAAACTATCCCTTTAAAACTCTAGGTTAGGGGCAGTACGGATAGCTGGCATGTAGAGGTCTCATTTTGTGATAGAAAACTGTAAATAGGCACCATTTATTAAATTCTCTAAATTGTAATTGAGAGGTGATACAAATATTGATTTAATTAAATAACCTCATTCCTCTATTGAAGACAACGGTCATGATAAATTGTGTATTGAGAATTAAAGTTGCAGTAGCAGCCATGTTTAACAATGTACAATACCATGTTGTATTGTAATGTACAATGTACCATGTTTAGCATGTACAATAAACAAATACTTAATTTCCACAAAAACATTATTTGCCACGCAAAACATCCCAGTAACACTGATTTAAAATGATTTAATTGTAAATATACAGTTAGATGGTCATTAATGGTTTAATATTTACAAAAGAAATATATATATATATATATATATATATATATATATATATATATATATATATATATATTAGCAGCAAATACATTAGCAAACAGTTCAGCTTATTAAAATTATTAGCTTTTATAATGAAATAGAATCAAATCTCAGCCGTTCCTTCACTGTATAACTTTCACATTCTGATTAAAGAGCAACTAATGGATCTCATTTATTTAGATTTTTTTGTTTGAATAAACAACAGGTGTCAACTTAAAAATAAACGCATATTTTAATACAAGCATTCGACTGCTTTCCTGACTTAATTTAAGAAGAAATTTTTGAAAAAAAAAAAAAAAAAAACACCAAGATCAACATCTTTTAATGTTATTATTTATGAGTTGTGTATATGTCTGTTTATACACGCACCCAAAAGCCAGACTTTCGCTCAGCTTCAAATTCAGAATTCGTTTAGGAAACAGTGTCTATCACTATGGAACGTGTCAGCTGACAGTCATGCACCATTATATGACTGTTTTGAGGATTGCATAGGAGGAGTGACGGCAACTGTAATAAAAAGGAATGGGAATTGCACTGATTTTATATTTCAAAGTGTTTTCGTGCCTAAACAAAGCGAATACACAGAACAGACCCACATTTAAGAGCAAGGGGCGGCCCCTGGAGGTTCGGCGTTATGGGTTGCGTATAGGGGGGCTCGGCTCTTTAATGTTTCTTGCCACCCATCAGAAAAACACTGAAAATACAGGAGAAATAAGGGAGAATACCTTTACAGGATGATAGCGGGATAGAACTGTAAGATAAACAATAATCCCAGGAAAAAGGGTTTACAGGTATAGTGTTGACGTAAGCCAGACTCAGAAAATGTATTTCTCCGACTTGTGGACATCAGCATGTGTCTACTTTAATTATAGTACTATTTCACATTGCACCCATGAAAAACTCCAATCAAGCCAGAAATGAAGTGTGCTGGAAGTCAATAAAAACCTTACATGGTCTAATTCAGTCATAATAGATATTCAGTTATTTGATTTAGTGGCAGTATTACAGGCATTTAATAAGTGCTTTGGTCTGCCTTTGAAATTTAAATTTGCTAATGTCATGCCTTTACATTTGATTAAATCAAACGAAAGAAAACAGCTAAAAAAAAAAAAAAAGTAATGACCAAAAGGCTATTCTTAAACCTAAAAAAAAAATAATAATAATGAAAAAGACACAAAACAAAACTTGTTTTACAAACATTTATTCTTCTGTACATCTGACCAAAAGCAGTTTAGATGATGCCGATCTGTAATAGAGAACAGATGATAATCAGTACTGATCACAGCAAACACTTCACAAAGGCAAGAAAACAGAGCATCAGTGGTTCCTTTGAATGCATCACAATCATTCAGGCAGAAACTTAATTTACATCATATGCAGAGCTTCAAAAATAAACTTCCTCAGCGTCCAACATAGTGACATGAAATTAATTTACTAGTTCATAAATTAGTTACCTTGTTGGCAACATCCAATGCATCATAATCTGGTGCGAGACGAACGTATGCCTTCTTTTCGCCATCGGGCCTGAAGAGAGAAATAAATGCAGCACTCAGAACAGATTCATCACTGCATCACAATCTGAGTGAACCTCTCCTGTGTATCAGTGGTTCCTTTGAGAACATCACATTTCAGAGAAATAATTATTTTACATCATTACACAGCAGGGTTTCTCCTCTAATCATTTTAGCACATCTCAACATCATAAAAGCATCGCCTTAAAACAGTGATTCTTAACATTTGCCTTAAAGAAAAACTTCATAAGTCAGGTTTTTTTTAAAAATGAAGTTAAATGTTTGCCTTAAGTGTAGATATGGTAGAAAGCAACTACTTTAATTGAGTACTTGCACTTTTTAATCTTAATTAATACGTTCTACATAAAAGTTTAAGTTAATGTTCCAGTAATAATTCTGTAATTGACACAACTGCTGGTTTCTCAACCCTTTTCAGTTCTGTATTTTACACCAATCACTTAAACATTTAACAATAAAAAGAGACAAAACGAAATCTTTTACAAGTTTGAATAAGTGAGCAAGCATATAATTATATATAATAACATATTTATTCCATGTGCACACTGGACGGCAAAGTTGAAAACCACTGTTTAAAAATGCCTAGATTAATAAATAGTTATACCTGATCAGTGTGTTGACTTTGGCCACATCGATGTCGTACAGTTTCTTGACGGCATGTTTAATCTGATGCTTGTTTGCCTTTACGTCAACAATAAACACCAGAGTGTTGTTGTCCTCGATCTTCTTCATGGCCGACTCAGTGGTCAAGGGGAACTTGATGATGGCATAATGGTCCAACCTGGCAGAACAAGAGCAACACTTGTTATAAACTCTCTCATGTTCTGGAAAAACCGTTTTGTTTTACTTAAGTTCTCATGAGGATGCATCAGTTTTAAAAAAGCGTAATCACATTATTTTCATGCTTTGATCGCAATTCCCATCATTTGCATCATAAAAAAAGTAATTCTTGTTTCTGTTGGAATTCAAAATTTAACACACTAAAACACAAAGCAGTGTCCGGGTCTTACTTGTTTCTGCGTGGAGCGCTTTTCCTAGGGTACTTGGGCTGCCTCCTCAGACGCAGGGTTTTGGGCCGGTGGAAGGTCGGGGTAGTCCTGATCTTCTTCTTCTTCTGGCTGTGGACTCCCTTCAGCACAGCCTTCTTGGCTTTCAGGGCCTTAGATTTGGCCTCAGTCTTAGCCGGGACAGCTGTCGAAACATTTGAAAAAATAAAACCATGGAATAGTAACTAAAGAGAACGTTTTTGATAGATTTTTATTCATTTATTAAATCAGTTTATTGCTTTATAATTTTATATGCACATGTTCAGGAATACAATATTGGTTTAATGCACGTTTTAGATCTCAAATTCATAATACTGTTTGAAGTTTTGACAAAGATTAGAACTTTAATATTTCTCACGGCTGATGTAAATGCATCAAATGACCTTATTATAAAACTTCGCCTGTTGTACTTCATAAGCAACTTTGTTAGAAACATTTCTTTATTCTAAACCAGGGGTGCTCAATCCTGTTCCTGAAGATCTACCTTCCTGTACAGTTTAGCTCCTACCCTGATCAAACCCACCTGAACCAATTAAGTAGGACCCGAAATCCACTTGATAATTACAGACAGGTGTGTTTGATAAGGGTTGCAAGTTGCAACTGAAATTTGCAGGAAGGTAGTTCTCCAGGAACAGGATTGGCCACCCCTGTCTAAACACTCACAACAAAACGGTCTATAAAATTAATGTAACATTTAAAATCGTGATAACAGCTAAAATAAAAACAATCATTTACAACAGAAATCAGAAAATTTTAACGTTACAACCAAATCAATTGTACGTGAACATGAAGGTGTTTACATTGAGGAATCGGCTATAAAATGCTTCAAGGACACGTTGGAATGTTTTGAGCCTAAAAGTTTTATAGCTTGATCCAGTTGCTTTTTACTTCACTAATATTAAACTGACTAATAATGAAAAAGTAATAAGAACGAGTAAGTTAACCACGTGTGTGTTAACGTTACGAGCTAACTACAAGCTAACAAAGTGTCAATTGCCTGTTTTTCACTCTGGACTCTCAAAATAAAAAATGAGAACCAGTTAATGACAACTGGACAATGCTTTTAACTCGCAGAAAGACTGATGTAATGACACCATATGAGCGCATGTAGTTCAATGATTAGCTTGCTAGCCGCTCTTTTCACTCCAGCTTCGTCGCACTAAATAGCTGTATTTTCCTACTCCAGACGGCGAAAAAATTGCTAGAAACGAACATAACCACATCACTTACATTTGAATAAAAATAAAACTGTATATAATTTGCACAAACTTTATTTTTATAACATAAAATGCATAAATCTGACGCACCTTCCTTCTTCGCCTTCGGGGCCATGTTGGGAAAGGAAGAACGAGAGGGGTTTCCTTCAGTATATTGCAGGGTTTCACGTTGACACACACAGTTATCGCGAGATTGTAGATATGCATTATGGGTATGGTAGTTTAATCACGTAGTGTAAATATTGGGCGCAGCCTCAAGAGACCGAGGCGAGCTTTGAGCAGTCAAACAGTAAAAGCTGTCCGTTAGGTTAACGTTACTTCTATATTACTTTGCCTTTTTTGTTTTAGATATGTAAAACATTTGTTGACAAAACAGAACATAACGTGTCGACTTAATAGTTGCTATTAAGTCTAAAAAGCTAACGTTACTCGTAGAAGGTAAAAAAAAACTCTGTACTGAGGTAAGATGTATTTACTTTTTTCGTTAATATAAATATTAATTATCGTTGTTTAGATTTTTATTATAGCAAGATAATAATTTTTCATTAATGTTAATTTTCTAATTTATAATTTTAGTATTATGAATATTTTTGTTACAGTTATTAATGATGATGGTAATTATGTCGTTATTGATTTAATAACACTTAACTGTTATACTACTAATAATAATAATAATAATAAGAAGAAGAAGAATATAGTAAGGCATGTCTCATTATTGTTAAACATATTAAACATACTCTTTATTAATTATTATTATTATCATTATTATTATTATTATTATTTTTATTATTACTACTACTACTACTACTACTATTATTATTATTATTACATTATATAATTATTATTATTATCACCATCCACATCATGGTTATTATGTATTTCTTCCCAGAAGGACAGAATGGTAGAGTGTTTGTGGTTGTGGCAATGTGCTCTTGTTAAAGCTCTCACATGATGAATTCTTTACCCCCTGTGAAAGGAGACCGGATCATCTGTGAACTCCCTTTGGTAACATTTTCTGTATTACTCAGTTATTCATTCAGTCTCTGTGAACATTCAGCCATGTTTATATATTTTCTTTTTTTTTTAACCTCAGAATTAAACACTTCCTTATAGAGGATTATAACATTGAATAACCCTCTGAGCTTAATAAGCCAGACTCAGCCAGAGCAGATTGTCATGTAACAGGTTTTGTTTTTTTCTTGTTTTAAAACTTAACCTCATTTAAATTGGTCTATTTTTTCAGTATTTTACAAGAGATGCTGCAGTGCACACCAAAGATGGCTTCAATATTACTGTTAGAGAGGCTTGTCAAGGGCAGAAAACAGGGTAAGTTATACTTGACACAGAAACGACAGTTTGTAATTTAGTTTTTAAGTTAATTTAGTTAGAGTTTTGTAAAGTGAAGGGAAAACATTTGCAGTTGGGCAGTGATTTATCGAATATGTCAACATTTTACATGTCCCAGTACCTGTACATTACTACAACACTAAAGGCTACAGTTAACACAATATTACCATTGGTATTCAAAGCAATTTTTTACAATAATGTCTAAATCAATTTTGAAAATCAATTTCTCATAATTGCACATTGTTGAAATACATAAATTTAGACAGTGGCTTTCATGATATGTGTTCTTGTTTGGGCTAATGCAGTGCAAAGTGCTCTTACTAAAAGATTGACTTTAGGAATTAAGAATTGATAATAGATCAAATGAAGGTCTATAAAAGTTGAAGTTTCAAATATATATACTTCAAATATGTACCTTCTGCACATGCAGAAGTTAATACAATGCTGTTTTTTTGTTTTGTTGTAATCCTATACATAGAAATGTTATACAACTATGAGCGATATTTATGCATGTGTGATGTGTAATGCACATTTTAGTTATAATGTTCTTTATATTAGTTGCATGAAGGCTCAGTGGTTAGCACTATCACCTCACCGCAAGAAGGTCCCAGGTTTGATTACCAGCTGGACCAGTAGGCATTTCTGTGTGGAGTTTGCATGTTCTCAGCCCAAAGACATGCAGTATAGATTGTGTGTGTGTGAATGCAAGAGTGTTTGGGTGTTTTCCAATACTGGGCTGCAGCTGGAAGGGCATCCGCTGCGTAATATATACTGGAATCAGTAAAAATAATAGATTACAATATTAAGTTACTTCTCAAAAAAGTAACTAGTTACATTACTTAGTTACTTTTTATGGAAAGTAATGTTACGTTACTTTTGAGTTACTTTTTCATACCTGCCTGAGGCTTGATCTCTTCATAACTTTCAGGGTATTATCCTTTTTTTTAAATAGAAGAGCTCTGCATTTATTGGCACACTGTATAACCAGCACCTTCATTTACCTTTAAAAAAACGAATAAAAAGAATTAGAGCAATGTTACCGTCTGAGAACTTCCTGACTCTACACATGCCGTATATACAGAATAATGAAAGCTGAAAGCAATGTGTATGCTACTTTTGTATTTTTGTCTTATTAGTTCAGTAAAATCACTCTCCATTGATACTATAATCCCATTTTCTTCCTTGTGTTCAAAATAATGAAAATACTTCCACCACAAAAATGTAAGGTTCTGCCATCTTGGTTTCTGTCTGTTCCCACGGGCAGCTTATTGACTGATTTAATGTGATTACACTAATTTTAATTTAGCAATTTATTTTTTGAAAACTAATTAATTAATCTAAAAATTAACTTGAGTTACATTATTTAAAAAAGTAACTCAAATACTATTACTTAATTTTTGTAAAATTAAGTAATTATGCGTTACATTAGTCGTTACTTAGAAAAGTAATATTATTACGTAACTCACGTTACTTGTAATGCGTTACCCCCAAAACTGGCGGGAATAGCTGGTGGTTCATTCTGCTGTGGTGACCCCTGAAATAAAGACTAAGCTGAAGGAAAATGAATAAATGAATGAATAAATGAATGAATGAATGAATGAATGAATGTTCTCTATGTTTTTAGATTAAATGTAGCCAAAGTCATTGTCGTTGGTGATGTTGGGGTCGGGAAGACCTGTTTAATAAACAGGTAAGAGTGTGTAAATATTCTATTCTCAAATGATCTATTCCCTATTCTCTTATTGTTCTAAATGTGTCCAAAATTTAATTTATATTTTACCAGAATTAAAATACTTACAAATTAAGAAAAGAAAGAAAGAAAAATGAATGATTTGTCTTTTTCCCACAAGATTCTGCAAAGACTCATTTGACAGAACGTACAAGGCAACTATTGGAGTGGATTTTGAGATGGAGAGATTTGAAGTTCTCGGGGTACCCTTCAGTTTGCAGCTGTGAGTTTTTTTTAATGTATTTTATTGGTTTATCTGTCATTCACTTGGTTTCAGCCAATCATGTCTTTCAATACAGGTGGGACACAGCAGGTCAGGAAAGATTTCGATGCATTGCCTCCACATACTACAGAGGAGCGCAAGGTGATAAAACAGACTATATCAATCATAATCTTGCTGTCAGTAGAGTTAAAATGTTTTGCTTTTCTGTTCCAGCCATCATCGTTGTGTTTGACCTGAGCAACTATGAGTCTCTGGATCACGCGAGGTACAGTTGAAGCTGTTATTGTGGTTGAAATACATCTAAATAATCATGAATGGTGTTTGTTTTCTGTGTCTGTTTATTCAGAGAATGGCTTGAAGATGCCATGAGGGACAATGACCCGTCCAGTGTCCTGCTCTTCCTCGTGGGAACCAAGAAGGATCTTAGTGTGAGTAACTCTCACATGATCTATCGCTGAAAAAAAGTGTCCTAAAAGTTCTTTTTGGTCTGTGAGTTATTTTATTCCATTTGAATGGTTATAACATTATCAAAAAGGTCAAAAGAAAAGAAAAGTTTACCCCAAAAATGAAAATTTCCTCTCCATTTACTCACACTAAAGTGTTTTTTTTTTATTTCTTTTTTCTGTTGAACATAAAGGCAGATGTTCTGCTGTTGGAAAAAAGCAGTCAATAATCCATAGTAGGAACAAAAATACAATGAAAGTCATTGGTTGTTTTATTCCAACATTTTGGGACAAGTGGAGGATGAGTAGAATTTTCATTTTGGAGTGAACTATTCCTTTTTATTGACTTTTATTTCTTCTTTTTTAAAAATCTGTTTACTTTTTTTTTTTTGTCAAAAAATAACTTAGTTCCTGTTTTGTTTATAATCTGGTTATAATTATTATTTGTTCTTAAATTGAGAATGACATTTTACTAGGCCTATACCGCTTGACAAGTTGTCATGTAGATGCTTATATTTCTATGTGTACTTGATAAAAAGAAAAGGTTGAGCAGCTCATGTGTTCATGCCCAGAACATTTAGATAATATGCATTTTGATTACTACTGTATATCAAAATGTTCATCAAATATTGGAAACATGATTTTAAATTTAATTTAGTCTTTACTCAAATATTAGCAAAAGCATTAAGGACATTAGCTCATCTAAGTAACATGGTAAAATTTTTGTAAAAGTTTCCTAAGATGTCAGTCCGTATCTTGAGCTGAGTAGGTGTACACTAGGGGTGGATATTGGAAAAATCTGAAATTGCTATATTTATTTAATTATTGCAATGTGAATATAAATATTTCAAATTCAAATGTAAGCAAATACAACTGCATAGTCTTCATTGTTTAAAAAAAATAAATGCAATACGTTTTCATTGTTATAATTTCTTCTACACTTATTATTTTAAATGCAAATCTTGAAATCTTATTCATAGATATTAAAAACGAAGCAAACAAGCACTATTTCACTCTATTAAAGTTAAACTTCAAAAATCACTCAACAATATGGGTCTTGGTAAACTATAATTTCGCTGAGGGATGAATAAACTGAAGCTGAACTTGACATTTCAGATACTGCAGTGTAATTATTGCGAATGATCACATTGTGATATCGATGCTGAAATGATATATTGTGTAGCCCTAGTGTAAACATCTAGTTTTTATTAATATGCTCAAAACTTTAAACTAAATTTGATGAAATTCCACATTATACAGCAGATTCTAAATGTGTGCCTTTAAATGCACTCTGGCTTTCACAAGATTAAATACAAAATAAAATGACAAAAAAAGGATATGGATGAATGAAATTATACTTACAATTAAATCTATGTTTTCTTGTGAGATCAAAGAGTCTAGGGATCTTTCTCTCTTGTAGCATCCAGATCTGTTGGCCCAAATGGAGCAGGAGGCCATTCGATTGTCTGAGGAGATCAGAGCAGAGTACTGGGCAGTTTCTGCTTTGTCAGGTACAGGAATGTGTCTGCACAGCAAATGTTTTGTATGCATCAAACTAAACTTACAAAATATATATTTTAAATATATTTTTAGCCTTTATTGGTTCCATGAAGGAATTGTAACATCCATACCTTTACATTCGAAAAAGATGTTTTAGATCATGATAATGTTCTTTACACCAAGAAACAAATGAATGATTTCCTCTATGAATTCACTTAGCATTTTTACCAGAAGTGATCAAGTTATTTACAGTGTATGAAAGATAAAAAATGTCTTTTGCATAAAAAGCTGTCTAATATTTCATTCTTGTCATTATTGCAGCACTCATTGAGGACAATGGCAGCTCTACTTTCAA
Source organism: Danio rerio (assembly GCF_052040795.2). Taxonomy (NCBI): domain Eukaryota; kingdom Metazoa; phylum Chordata; class Actinopteri; order Cypriniformes; family Danionidae; genus Danio; species Danio rerio. Next base: position 30,004,793 of record NC_141041.1, on the reverse strand, counting down.
ATCATAGATATAATGAAATATCCTCTTTCAATATATTGTAAACTATAACTTATTCTTATCATTACTGTCATTTATTGCTCCGATGTCGCATGATCCTTCAGAAATTATCATAATATGCTGAATTGATTCTTTTAAGTAACAAGACTTCTTCATAATCATTAAAAATTCTTGAATGATTGCAACTGTTTGTATCATGTTTGGTGTCGTCTACAGGGGCGAGTGTGAGAGATTTCTTCCTGCGGGTTGCTTCGCTTACATTTGAGGCCACTGTTTTATCTGAGCTGGAGAAGAACAATTCTAGACGAGCCGGTGATATCGTCAGTAAGTTCAAGTGACTTCACTAGTTTACCATCACCTGTTCCAAACATTAGACCAGGGGGCTGTTCCATAAACCAAGCTTAGAGAAAAAGCCAGGCTTATTTTGGTAAGTCTGGTTAATTAATGGGGGATTCTGTTCTATAAATCAAATTTACGATAGTTCAAACTCAGTTACTATGACAACTTATGCTGGAAAACTAGCCTGGTCCGGGACAGGTTATCTTTTAGGCTTATCATTATCTTTTTGATTAAGTCAAGCTTAATCAAAGTAATGTTACCATTCGACTGATGTAATTTGATGCCATTTCATTTCACTTAACCTCTTATTATTACTTATTATTTTCCCTCAACTTATTAATTTGGACTGTGATCTTTAGTTTATTTGTTGTTAGATTAGTCCTAAATTTGGCTTTGGTACTGAATAATCTAATGTACAGTTGAAATTAATAAGAATTAATAGAATTAATAGCCCCCCTTGGATTTTTTTTCCCCCCTTTTTTAAATAGTTCCCAACGATGTTTAACAAAGCAAGGAAATTTTCACAGAATGTCTGATAATTTTTTTTCTTCTTTTGTTTTATTTCGGCTAGAATAAAAGCAATTTTTAATTTTTTAATAATTATTTTAAGGTCAATATTATCAGCCCCTTTAAGCTAATTTCTTTTTTGACTGTCTACAGAACAATCCATCATTATACAATGACTTTCCTAATTACCCTAACCTGCCTAGTTAACCTAATTAAGCCTTTAAATGTCACTAAGCTGTATAGAAGTGTCTTGAAATATGAAAATCTAGTAAAATATTATTTACTGTCATTATGGCAAAGATAAAATAAATCAGTTATTAGAAATTAGTTATTAAAACTAATATGTTAGGAAATAAACAGTGTAAAATAAACAGCGGGATAATATTTCAGGGGGGATAATAATTCTGACTTTAACTGTATATGCACAAACATATTATAAAGCATTCTGTAGAACATATTAATTGAAAATATTGATCTGTGAGGGGTGTACTTAGCTATATGTGTAGTATGAATTACAAAATTTAATTAAGAAAATATATTAAGAAAGCATTGACTGATATGAAGAAGTAGGGTAATAATCGGGGAATTTATAAGCATGATTTCAATATAAAGACATTTTCCCAGGGGCCGCGGCAAACACAAGTGTCAAAGGGAAAGAAGCATTCTGCAGAAATCCCTGAAATCTCCAATTTCATGTCAGATTCCCTCTTGCTTTGCTGCAAGCCATAGATTTTGATTATTATGTTTAAAATATTATATATTTAAAGCAATCGCGGCTCACTGTGAACAGATGTGTCTCATTTCAGAGCTCTTTCAGTAAATTTGGCATATTCATAATCAAAACACAATCAATGTATCTATGCTCAACCTTCAGGGTTTTGGGACAGTAACGTGCACAAGCAGTTATCTAGATTATTTAAACTGAACTCAGATTAGTTAGATCAAATGATTTTCAACTTGCTGTTATGGAACCAATTGAAGCGTGGACGTTTAGTTTGACTCATTGAATACCCGCTTTTCTAAACCACTTTTATGAAACAGCCCCCAGTGTGTCAAACTCAGTTCCTGGATGGCCACTAGCCCTGCACGATTTAGTTACAACTCTGCTCCAACACACTGTATACCTGCAGGTCTCAGGTGTGTTTAATAATGGTCAGAACTAAACTGTGCAAAGCTGCGGCCCTTCAGCAACTGAGTTTGACATCTGTGCTTTAGACAAATCTGCCAGTATGGTCATACAGAATTTCCTCATAAACACAAATATTTGGTCTCTCCACAGAAATCTCCAATAATTGTGACAACAATTTTAAGAAGAGGCAATCCAGCTGCTGCCATTGACTGAACATAAAGAATGTAATGTGTGGATTTGATCAAACGGGAATAGATCACGAGACTGTAGAATGTAGACTTTGGGCAACTGGGATGACGTGTCATAATGACAGAGTAAAAGAAAAGTTTAATCCAGAAGATTGGCCAGTGAGAAACTGAGGGAATCTCAGCAGGAATCCATCCGAAAGTCAAGTCTGGATAGTATTTAGACGCGTACTAATGAATGCAATATTATATTTAATGTATTTTCATGACTTGAAAGTGCTGTATCGAGATTTTCATGTGTATACACTTTAACAGTACACAGAGATTGTCACACACTATCAAATAACCAGGATCAAGTGAGTGTTATTTTGGATAAAAATATATTAAACAATTGAGATGAATGAAATCTGTATATGTATAAAAATAATATAGTATTTTAAGTAAATACTGTAGTGTTTTTGAACCACACTATAGTGAACTACTTAGTTATTTTATTGGTGTAATTTTGTAGTAGCTCTGGTAGTACAACTATTGTAAAATAGACAAATTACCCAATATGGTACTAATATACAGTGCTAACTATACTATAATACTATACACACAGTAAAACACAGTTTACTGTAGTAAAACTAGCAAAAGATTAATCGTGATTAATAGCATCCAAGTGTTTTTGACATAAAGTGTGTGTGTTTTGATATACACTCACTGGCCACTTTATTAGGTACACCTGACCATCTGCTCATTATCACAAATTTCTAATCAGCCGAGCCAACTACATGGCTGCAACTCAATGCATTTATGCTTGTAGACATGGTCAAGACGATCTGCTGCAGTTCAAACCGAGCATCATGCCAATCCATCCTGCCTTGTATCAAGGGATCAGGCTGCTGGTGATGATATAATGATGTGGGGGATATTTTCTTGACACACTTTGGGTCCATTAGTACCAATTAAGCATTATGTCAACAACATATCCTACCTGAGTATTGTTGCTGACCATGTCCATCCCTGTATGACCACAGTGTACCCATCCTCAGATGGCTACTTCTAGCAGGATTAAGCGCCAGCACCAGCAGGATAATGTCATAAAGTGTGAATCATCTTAGACTGGTTTCTTGAACATGACAATGAGTTCACTGTACTCAGATGGCCTACACAGTCACTAGATCTCAATCCAATAGAGCACCATTGAGACATGGTGGAAGCGGAGATTTGCATCATAGATGTGCAGCCGACAAATCTGCAGCAACTGTGTGATGCTATCATGTCAATATGGACCAAAATCTCTGAGGAATATTCCCAGTACCTTGTTCGATTAAGGTAGTTCTGAAGGCAAAAGAGAGTCCAACAGGGTACTAGCAAGGTGTACCTTATAAAGTGGCCGGTGAGTGCACAACACAATACCTTTTACTATAGTATGGTACAAAAACACTATCAATACTTTACTGTAAATACTTAAATTCTACACAAATCCAAAACAACTCTCTTTTAATGATGTTTATTTCACATTTGATTTTTATTCTAGCAAACAGCCGTGTTTCTTTAAGAGGTCACAGTAACTTGCCTTCTAGCGGTTCTGGGTGGATCTTTTGTAAATGCAGCCTTTGTTTTTCATTGCATCATGAGTTTTTCTGGCTAATATGATACATATGCCAGCACTCATGACCACGATCTCCGCTGCGACACCATATTTCTGCTGGGAGAAAAATGGAGGGATTGTTAGACATACGTGGAGTACTACTGGAGCAAGCAACTCAACATCCTGTTATATTCTGAGCTGAATTGTCCTCTCAAAACATTGATTCATGCAAACAATAAAAGGTTAAAACAATTGAAGCTTCTAGAAGTTGCTTAAGGTATTTTGTCACTAGCAATAAGTTGGCTTGAAGTTGGGTGTGATATATTTTGGACATTTAGGGTTCGTCTCTAAAGTTACACAAAATATGTCATCATCTAAAGCTCAATAGAGTTCAAAGAGATTGACTTATTGTCAGTTGGTTTTTCGACTGTAAATCATTTCCTTCCATATTTAACTATTAGCTATTCATATAATTCTTTACATAAATCTTGAACCATTTAAAGGCACAGTATGTCTTTTTCACCACTAGAGGGCACATATTCACAACAAACAAAAATGTAGTTTGATGACACTGACTGGAATCATGGGGGCTGTAGTCTTTGTTAAATCCTACTGGGCACTTGCAGAAGTCATGTTGATGGACGAGCTAAAGCACAGGTGTCAAACTCAGTTCATAAAGGGCCGCAGCTCTGCACAGTTTAGTTCCAACCCTAATTAAACACACCTGATCAAACTAATTGAGTCCTTCAGGCTTGTTTGAAACCTACAGGTAAGTTTCAATTCAATTCAATTCAGCTTTATTTGTATAGCGCTTTTACAATGTAGATTGTGTCAAAGCAGCTTCACATAAATGGTCATAGTAACTGGAAGTGTGTTGGAGCAGGGTTGGAACTAAACTGTGCAGGGCTTCGGCCCTCCAGGAATTCAGTTTGACACCCCTGAGCTAAAGCATTCAGAATGCATTATCACGGTAATTTAAAGCAGAGAAAGGCTGGAAGCTGCAGAAGCAAAACAAGACCAAAAAGAGAAATTGCTGATGAAAAACGAGAGAAACTTTTATTATGACACAGCTTCTGTTTTTTGCGGTTGGTATCATGTGCCGATGTTCTATTATAATGCTGCTCTGTGCAGTCTAATAAAAAGAATTTAAACATTAGTAAAAAAAAAAAAACATTTGAGATAAAGTACATTAAAAGTCATCAAAATATTTATGTTTTATATCATTTTATGAAAATTTATTACATGTTGTGCATTTCATTGTCATAATTTTAAACAATTGTAATATTATAAATAATTTGTCAAGATTCAGGTTGAGGTAAAGACAAAAAAAAAAAAAAATGTACTGAGAAACAATCCAACTGTGGGATGTTCAGATAAAAAGCACATCTTGCACATCATTTTGTGTAACCACATTTAGTCATTATTATGTAAAGATTGTCATATATATATATATATATATATATATATATATATATATATATATATATATATATATATATATATATATATATATATATATATATATATATATCTCAAAGCTTCATTTTTGATTTGTAATGTTTAATAAAAAGAACTTGTTTTAGACAACTTCAAATGCTATTGACTCAATATTTTTTAACTGAATGAAATGAAACATTAATGGAAAACTTATTTATTCAGCTTTTATGTGATAAATAAATCTCAATTTCCAAACATTTATCCGTATGACTGCCTTTGCGGTGCTGAGTCACAAATGAAGACTACCAATTTATTCTAAGAGAATGTCTGGTACCCCTTTATTTAGATGGTCCATTTGAGTATTAGTAGACTGTCTGCTTAATATCTGTTGATACTGTTCCTTTAACAGACATTTAATTGACTATAAGAAACTTTGCAAGTACATGTCAACTTACAGTAACCCTAACCTAACAGTCTACTTATAATCTAATGAGAATTAGTTAGCATGTAGATGCAATGCAATTCAAATTCAACAAACCGACAATCAAAATAAAGTGACCGAACGTCTCTCCACTTAAAGTCTGTTCGTGTAAAAACTGATGCGTTAACATTTTTTTTATCTCGAAAAAAGAGATAAAAACAAAATCACACTAGTCCAGCAGTTTAAAGCTCATTGGTTCTTTCACATCAAGAAAGCATGACTGGGCTTATTCGAGTTTCTTCTGTTGGACAAAGAATTATCAGACATTTTGAAGAATATTGGGGACCACGGTAAACTTTTTTTTCATTCTATCAATGTCAATGGCTACCATTTATTTTTTAACATTCTTCAAAGCATCTTTTGTGTCCAGAAAAACAGAAAAAACATAAGGAACCACATAAGGGTGAAAAAATTGGGTGAACTGTCCCTTTAAATGTTGTAAACATTGTTCAGTTAGTATTCATACATTAATAAAATCCTGAATATGTTAATCATAGAAAGTGTTTATTCGGTCTTCTGAAAACCGAAATCCTTCACTCAGATTTCATTTTGTGATTACAATCTAAATGTTAAACATTAAATTGAGGAAGATCTCAGCTCTCAGCATCGGAAGATGAACTGTCTTTAGATTTTAATGGCATGAGGACGAGTAAATGATGACATTTTCCATTTAATAAAACCCAAGGAATGTCACATGAAAAACCGCATTGCAGACAGTTTAGCATTATCTTAAGATCACTGCTGTGTGAAATGAATTCTCTCCGGTGTGAATACAAACAAACAAACAAACAAACAAACAAACCTTTCCTTTACTTACTCAAATCTCTATAGATCATCAATAAACTCTCAGTTGAACACAAATAAAAACACGAATCAGATTCAGGTTTAATTGGGACAACTTTATCAAAGAAAAAATAATGAAATGGTCAGCAGTGAAATACACTGAACAGAAGGGTTCAGACACCGAGTTCATTTCCTGACCTGAAGGCAAAGCAAAGCCTCAGTGCTAAACGAACACATGATCAGGTCAGACACACTCTACTAGATAAGGGGTGAAAGAAAAAAAAAAGTTTGTTGCATGAAAATATTGTCACAGCCTGTTAATAAAGTTCTTTTTGCCTAAATCTCACAATTTCTGTCTATAGTGACAAATGAAGGAAAGACGACTGCATGTGTGCGACACCTTCAGGAAGTCCAGCCAGCAAAGATACACACAAACAGCCCCCAAACCAGAGAAGCAAAAAAAAAAAAAGCCGTTCAGGGTCTTAATATCTTTTAGCACAATAGATCAGTTGATAATGTACAAGCTTCAAAGGTGAACATCTAAATGAATGGGCTGAGCAAACCTTAAAACCATCATTCCTCAATGTTTAGAAATTAAAACGTGGAAGATCCTGTAACAGTCCACAAAAACACAACATTTACAGGATCTCTTAATAATCGTCACTTACTTCATCTATTGTTTTAGTAGCTAAGCAGCTTCGCAAATCTCTTCAGTGCTTAATCCTCGTAACAGCCAAAACAGAACACTGATTCTGAATCATTACAGTGCTCTGTCTAATACGCAAACAGGGTTTTATTTCACCGTTTAAAGCCAAATACAAAAACGAAAAGCTCTGTGGGTTGCTCTGAACTAATGATCATACTGTGAATCGAACACCAGGTCTTGTGGGCACGATCATGCAGCGCCTCATGCTTTTCCTTTCAAATTTACTTAATAAAAACCAAAAAAAGCCTTAAAAAAAAAAAAGAACGAAAAGAAAACCCTCGTGACAAACTTGTATGGTAGGTCCATTTCCTAAGTGTGTTTGTCGTCAGCACGTTTCAAGTGTTTGTCTTTGTATCAGTAGCTCTGAATGACTCTGAATCAAATACTTCTAGCAGCGAGAGAGCGCGAGAGACGGAGGGTGAGGGATGGATGTGGATGAACTTCTATATGACACTTCTCTCAGCCCTGCTCTATCGGTCCATCTCGTCTAGCAATGGAGTGGCATCTCCAGCTATGGACATGGGTGTGCTCTCGATCATGGGGCTGGGGGACGGTCGGGGAGTCATGCGGGGGGTCTTTTGCTTCCGTCGTTCCGCTTCTTTCTCCTGTAGCCACTGTTCAGCCATCTTACCCCAATCCACGGCGGTGTGAGAGCTCGCCCTGCAGAGAACACAAACGCACAAGCATAGAAGTTTAGTACTTCACTCTGTAACTCCTTAATGGCTTAAGCACAGACGCTGCTATATTATTTATAGATTGCAGGGAGAACATTTTGATTGCTTTATTTACAGTGTAATATGGGAGCAACATATTCTGCTATTTAACACTGTTGTTTTGAACAAGTCAAAGGATTTAAACAAATAGGTTAAGGCAGTGGTCTCCAAACTCAGTCCTGGAGGGCCGGTGTCTTGCAGATTTTAGCTCAAACTTGCCTCAACAAACCTGCAAGGATGTTTCTAGAAAGTTAGTAAGAGCTTGATTAGCTAGCCCAGGTGTGTCTGATTGAGGGAACTAAACTTTGCAGGGCACCGGACCTCCAGGACTGAGTTTGAACACCCCTGGGTTAAAGCATACACAATCCACTGAGTTTTGGTGACTAACTTAAAGTCCACATGAAATCAACTAACCGTATTGATTTTGTTAGCTCGCATGCTAGTTTTGTGAACATCACATCTGTATGTCATTAAAAACAAAAAATTGTTTGCCCTTGTTATCTAAATTAAAATCTGAAAATGCACTTCATGTTTATTTTTTTTGTTGACTTGTTAGATTATGTCTGGGCATATTGGGGCGGAGCTAACATACTTAACAACGTCCCTCCAACTGTTCGTTTTGACAGCACTATGACAACATACAGAAATGGTGAGAAGGACGAATCTGTTAGGTTGTATTAACTCTCCCCAAACCATTTTCCTGATCTTTCTGAATGAAATGCCTACTTTACTACATCCAATCAGCCTGTAGTAGAAAAAACAAGTCACGCCCATCATCTCATCATTCAATTTTTAATTTCACTAGGGAACTGCGTCACTATATATCTATAAAATAAAATATATTATATATTCATTAGGGGGAGGAGGCAGGAAGGGGTTTTGCACTCATCCACGTGTGCTCAGTTTCATGTTAATTTGGATGTACAAAAAACATTTGCATTGGATTCCGCGTACGCAGTGTTTTATACATCCGAATTTTTTTACTGTGTGCGCACATTTACAGCTTTGTCCTCACGCAATGTTTTAGTATTAACTCCATGCAAGTCTTTGTACATGAGGCCCCAGAGTTCACATTTTATCAAACAATACATCAATTTTTTTGCATATAATAAAAAAAAAGTTCCAGGTTGTATATGTATATTTTGTTCTCTGACAGATGCACCAAAAGAAAAATCATTCTGGATCCACTTTGCCCAAAACCAAAACTGTTCTGTAATTATCATTAATTTCTTAAATAATACTAAGTACAAATTTGTAAGACTTTTAAAATTTGACTTAAATTATAATAGTGATTTTAAAACAATTGAAAGTCATCATTTTACCAGCGTTGCCATGACAACACATTAGCGCTAATAAGCAGAAGGAACAACTACATTAAGTATAATACTAAATCAACTGTCACCACATGATTTGAACAGATTACACTCACACTAGGCACAGTTGTCTTGAACTGTGCCGGGGGAGGATTGTGCCCCTCCCCCCTCTCACTCGGCCTGCACTCACCCTGCAATTTTACCTTTTGAGAGCATTGCTTGCATCATCAATAATGCGACTGTTTCATTTTGAAGCGCTCTCACTCAGTACAGTGGTGATTGCTTTAGTTATACTCTTTTTTTATTATTTTAAGTCGTTTAGGATGCAGTGACACGGCTTCAAATCTTGTGCTGACCAGATCCACCACTTTTCATTGAAAAGTAAGAATGATTAATAAATCCATATGTAACAGTCCCTTAAAAGTGATGTCGGGTCTTCAGTTTTGGGTTCAGGTGTGTTTTGCACTCACACCACAAGTGTACCTCGCCTGAACCCAACTAAATCACACTCTGGCACACCTCTTGTTACTGGAACGTTTTGGAGAACTCACACTTGTCAAACAAACAGGGAAATGGGAGTCAAAAGCACCCAGATATGGTTCGGTTAGGGTTAGGTTGATTTACACTTTTGTGTCAAGCACGCACATATGGTCCATTGCAGTCACATACCTCTCGCTGTGGCTAATGCGGACGTTGACGCACACCTCTCAAAAAAATAGAACTGTACATCGCAATGACACATAGTGCAAGCTCTGTGATTGGTCAGCTTGGTAGGGCGAACCCATTGGAGTGAGTGTTTACAAGAGTTAAATCCTATGAAGGAGCTCCAGATGGAAACTGTTGTTTTGTGTTTACCTTATAATTAAAGTTGTTGCACACCAGTTCCTGCCTCAGAATGAGCAAGTTTTAGCTAGTTGTACATTAAGGTAGCGTTCAGAAAAAAAAAAAACACACCCATAAGAAAACACTACATAAGAGGAACATAAAAACCTACTGCCAGCTAAAGTATTGGAAATATTACAGCAGAGCAACACAAACATCAAGCAGAAGTATAAATGCACGGCTACGCGCAAGGCAGGCACAGTGGGTCACGCCAATCACTCAATGCAGAAGTATAAACCTGTCTTAACAAGGACAGTCATAAAATGTTGTTCGTATTGTGTATGTGACAAATGGCATCTGACATTTTGAATGTGAAGACATTCAGATTCACAGTAGTACTCACTTGGGCTGTGGCGTCCTCACTCTCGATGAAGATGATGATGGAGTGGAAGATGAATGCTGATGGTGTCCATGTGAGGACTGTGGTGTGCTGCTGGGATACTGTGGTGTGGTCATGGCCTGCTGCTGGCCTGGTGTGGTGTAAGAGTAGCTGGGCGTCATCAAGGGTGTCGCCATCGGCTGCTGGGGTGTTGCGAACACCTGGAAAACATGAAAAGAAAAAAATTAAATCAGTTTAATTAAGTTTTAATTTAATAGGATAAAAAGTCAGAGGCCCAGGCTGGGTCAGTTGGCGTTTCTGTGTGGAGTTTGCATGTTCTCCCCATGTTGGCGTGGGTTTGCTTTGGGTGCTCCGGTTTCCCCTACAGTCCAAAGACATGCGGTACAGGTAAATTAGGTATGTGTGTGAATGCAAGAGTGTATGGGTGTTTCCCAATGTTGGGTTGCAGCTGGAAGGGCATCTGATGCGTAAAACAAATGTTGGATAAGTTGGCAGTTCATTTCGCTGTGGCGATCCCGGATTAATAGAGGGACTAAACCAAAAAAAAAAAAAGAATGAATAAAAGTCAAAGAGGTGTCATACATGATAAGCACTGCTGCTGCCTCCTCCTCCTCCTGCACTGCTGCCGCCGCTGTAGCCATACTGGCTGGAGGCCCACTGAGCCGGTGTGGTGTTGGGGTTTTGGCCCTGCCCTGTAACCGCTGCAATTGCGTTGAACATTTGGGACGTCATGTTACGTGGAAGAGAGTTCACAGCTCGAGTCAAGTCTGAAAGAAAAGATACAGGTTTGTTTATGAGTAGGATTAAAGTTTTAGAAATCCCTTCTGTTTTCAGTGGAGACTCAAGTGTGTCTGTCAAACCTGCAATGTTGATGTTGGCAGGTGTGGCGTTTACTGATGCTGGCGTTCGCGTTCTGCTGCTGGCTGGCGTCACACCTTTACAGACAAATCAACACTGCATTAAAAGAAAGAACAACAATGTTAGGCCAGAGCTGGGGTGCAGATGGAGACTTCTAACCTGGCACAGGATCCTGGTAGTGATCTTTGAACCAGCGGAAGAGGCCATTGACCGTAGGGAATATCTGCGAGCGATACCTAAAGCCATCTGGAGTGATGGTTACATATTCTATCCTGCAAAATTGATCAAAAGCAAATGTTATTGAAAAAATATTCTGAACTGTGTGACCTGTGTCTTGCTTTGGTGGGGTAGTGAGTGTTACCTCGGCTTCCCTCTAGGCTGGTAACCCAGCAAGAATTTGCCAGGCAGGTCTCTACATGCTGAGATGTAGTAAGGGATGAACGTCGGCTTTTCTTTCTTTGTCCTTACTAGAAGCTCCTCCATTTTCTGAAAAGATACATAAGAGAATAAATGCATGCTTCATCTTATTTGTAATAAATGTCTGCTGTTTTTATATTGACCTTATTCTCTGCAGACGAGCGGGCGCTGCCATTTGAATCTTTTTGGCACGAGACTTCCGGTCTCATTCACTTCCATTCATTTTTAGACATTAAAAACTGCTCGTTTCGCTGTTTGATGTTGCAAACTGATATGTCCTTGTTATATTATTCTACTTGGTCTGTATAGTCATGCAAACATTTGTTTGTAGAGCAAGTAGTTTGACCGTTTTTTGCCGTTTATTATTCCTAGTCATTTCTCCCATAGGCGACTGAAACGCAAGTTCTAAGACAATCGCGAAAACAGGCGCACTTCCGCATTTTAGAATAAGGTCAATAATGAGGGTATAAATCAAGATTAAATGAACAGATGGTAGTTAATCAGAATAATCACCTTCCTGTCGCCCCCATTGCACTCATGGAAGTACTTGTGGCCGAGCAGATCTCGTGCGAATGCAGCCATGGGCTGGACATATCTGGCTGTGATTTCATCCAGATCCTCAAACTCCTGCAGACAACCACATATACTGTTAGACGTCAAATAAACCATTCATGGTGTTTCTCTTTCATCTGCACTTTTCAAAGATTTAAGAAAGTATAAAACAAAACGCACAACAATTCAGAATGGAAGTGATCTAGGGATTACGTCCAAAACAAAGCAAAAGTTTTTCATTTACATGGGATTTTTAAAGTTGTGCACACATTATAAGTTCATTTAAAACATTCAAGCTACAAGAAATTATTATTTATAATATATTTTATAACTTTAACATAGCTCGAAATTAACTTCAAATATTTAGGAGCACAAGAAAAAGTATAGGAGCACCCACCAAACATGAATGAGCACCACTGCAAATTGTATAAAGGGATTTATTGTATTTGAAAACAACATCAATTAGGACTAACAAAAAACAGAAACAACTATCTAACTAATGCTGTGAGGACTTATTAATATTTGTGCAATAATTCCAAAATGAATGTCTAATAATTATAGAACGTTAATGATGATGACGACAATAACACTAACAATGAATTACATTTCTCAATATCATGCTGCCTTGACTTTGCTTTAATGCGAGTTATCTGCTATAAAAAGTCCTACTGTTACTGTATGAAAAATACATTTATGGTTTGCATCCAACAAATGAAGCATTGCAGTTAGAAATAATTATTTTGCACCATTGTTTTCATATGCATGTCAATTTAATAAATAATATTTCTGCTACAAAACAAAATATTATAATAAATCACTCAAATTCAAGGCTGAATGCTGAAAAGCAGTAATCAGTAATTAAATAGCAAAATAATATAAATCTCAAGAAAGAATGACAAAAGAAAGTAAGAAAAGTCTCAGTTCCATCACTCTTTAAAAGTTTTGGTTTGGGTTTGTGTCATTTTAAATGCTCAGTCTTGTTATGCACAAATTTCCATTGTTCTGTGTTTGTGGAAAAAAGCAGGGTGTCAGCAGGCCCAATACATGAGTGGGGCAGAGCAGGATTCTTGCGATGAGCACTGGCGCAATACCTTAGTTATACACCGCAGTTTCAGTTTAAACTTATTAAAGGCAAGCTTCTTAGGCGATGATGTGTACAGTGTAATATTTTACATTTAGTGGATATTTGCGCTGAACACGCAGTGAATGTAACGCATTGAGATTCGGACACTTTCTCTGAAAACACTCCATTGATCTCGGATCAACATTCACCACATGATCCCTGTCATCTGCGCCATTATTTGTAACTTTAGGTGGGGTTTGCAAACCTGGGTATTTTTCACTCTTCAGCTGTTTGCTCTCATCTGACAGCAAAAAGCCTCGAGTGATTGACAGCTATTATGAACCAATATAGCGGCAAGGAAGACCGATTCAGCACATTTGAAAAAAAAAAAAATATCAAAACAGGTCACACTACAACCAAAATAAGCAATCGCACAAATACTCCCAAATATATTATGAGGTCGCATAGATTCAAGTTTGGGTGCATATGCAACCAAAATGGTCACAATTTCGAGCCCTGTTTAACAAAGAGTAATGGTATATAGCACGGGTGTCCAAACTTGGTCCTGGAGGGCCAGTGTCCTGCAAATTTTAGCACCAACTTGCCTCAACACACCTGCATGGATGTTTCTAGAAAGCCTAGTAAGAGCTTGATTAGCTAGCTCAGGTGTGTCTGATTGGAACTAAACTTTGCAAGACACTGGCCCTCCAGGAACGAGTGTGGACCACCCTGGTATATAACAGTGAGACATGGCTGTATTTCAGACACGAGGTCCTTACATTAATCCAAAAATCCTAAAATAATGAATTATTTCCAAACAGGGGTACTGAAATCATGCAGTGCAGTGCAAACGGTTACATTTAGACATCTCTCAAGAAACTAAATATACAATTTTTTGTAGTAGTATTTTTTCAATATTGTGCAGCCCTCATGTATGCTGGAGCCGTAGGAACAGCTCACCTCAGTGTTAATCCAGAGTGTATGTCCAAGGCTGAAGGCGTTTTCTTTGCCCTCTTCACGGACGTCCACATGCTGATAGATCCCATCTGCCACCTTCCACGTCACCGTCAAATGGTTCTCCCCTTTACTGCTCGGTCGAATCACCACATCACCCTGGTCCATGGACTCCATCATCTTCTCTGCTTGTTTGAAGTTGATGTTGTGGAAGGATGGATGCGCAATCACACGCTTGATGTAAGCTAGAAAAAAAACACACAAAAAAAAGTCATACTTGGATCACACACACAAAATAAAGATAATGAATGCTCTTAAAAGAAGATCAATGCTGACTGGTTCTCTGCTGTTTCTTCTTCTGCTCCTCTTCCTGTTTAACATCCTCTGTCTCAGCATCAAAGTCATAATAGGTGTCTTTGGGAAGTTTCCATTCGTTGTTCTTATCGCTCAGATCAGACGTTCTGCAAGTGAGATCTACATTGAACTTCTCAATGTCGATCTTCATTATGCGGCAGTGCACGGTCATGCCAGGCTAAATGAAGAGAAACACACACAAGTGTTTTGTAAGGCAAAGCATTTATAGTGAACAATGCCAGATGATGTTAGATTAACTCACCTTGACCCTCTCCTCGGGGTGCTTGACCACTTTGTCACTAAGAAACTTAGTTGGAATGAAGCCCATAACGGCGTTATCTAACCTAGTTCTTACTCCGATGGCTTGACCAGGACAGGAGCCGCTGTCAAAGTGATTCCACACCTGAGAAATACACAACACCATGGTAACAGCATTCACTGATGTGCAAAAGCTAAAATGAACAGTCTCATTCCTTTAAAAAGATATCAGAAAAGCTTCCCACCTCACTGAGCTCAGGGAAGTTGTCCTGCTGGCAAAAAGGACACTGCCAGAGTCCAGTCTCATCATTACGGATGGCCTGGTCATAACTCTCACCTTGTGGTCGTCTGTGTGCGATGTTAGTTACTACACAGGTGATCAGTTTACCTGTAGATGCACAAAGATTTACATTATATATTAAAAATACAAAAATATCACCATAAATATCACAGAGCATGGATCATTACGATCCTTTATCATTTCTAAAAGCAATCAAGTAGTGGTTTACCAATATAGAAAGTCTCAGGTGTCTCCTTGGTGAGCATGTTAAAGACTTCCTCTGTGTTGGGAGGTCTGTATGGAGCTCTCAGGTCTTTATATCTACAGCTGAGCTCTGCTCGGATGTCATACAGTGTAATTCCCTTATTACCATAACCCTAAAAAAGATAGAAAAATGTCTAGTTAAGTACGTGTTCAAATCAGTTACGTTTGAAGCCTGCTAACATTAAACAATGAGGGTATACTATGAAACACTGGCCCTGTTTACAGCTGGCATTAAGATGCATTTCTGTCCATCAGATCACAAGTAGGTGATGCTAAATATATATATAAATGTCTTCGGTAAGGTTTCCACTTAAAAAAATAAATAAAAAAAAAGGAAATGGTCTCAATAAAAAAAAAAAATACAAGTAAGTCACAATAAACTCATGTAAAAGGAATAGTTCACCAAACTATTTAGTTCATCCATCATTTACATCATCCTGCACTTGTTCCAACCCTGTTTGACTTGTATCTACAGATATACTGAAAAATATTCGACAAATAATCAGCCACTGATATCCATAGTACTTTGTGTTTCTACTACTGTATGAATGTATACAGCTGCTTTTTCTCCACCATTCTTCAGAATATCTTGTTTTGAAAGAAGTTTATAAATATTTAGAACCACTTGAGTGTGAGTAATGGTGAGGAGGTTTCATTCGGGGTTCCCACTCATTCATAAACAGAGGATTAAAAAGGCTTTTTAAAGCACCATTCAAATCAAGCACCTTTGTCACACCGCCAGCATATTAAGTGTATTATTTGCCATAGTCCGTTTACAAGATTTAATTTAAGATTTTTAAATGAAGAATTTCTCTCTTTTTTTGTTGTGTTTTTGACAGCAGTACAGTACAATTGTGGAAACAAATTTAATCAAGCACTTTTAACAACCTATGTTCTAAGTACTTTCTGTACTTTTCTTTTACTGTTAGATTAATCCTAAATCTGTAGAGAGAGAGAGAGAGAGAGAGAGAGAGAGAGAGAGAGAGAGAGAGAGAGAGAGAGAGAGAGAGAGAGAGAGAGAGAGAGAGAGAGAGAGAGAGAGAGAGAGAGAGAGAGAGAGAGAGAGAGAGAGAGAGAGAGAGAGATTGCATTAATGCATGAGTAAGGCTTGGTTCAAACCAATCAGCGCGCTCTATTGTGCAACTTCATTAATATTCATTACTGTCAGAATGTAGATGGCAGAGACGCCACGTTGTATTAACAAAACAAGCATGAAGTGTTGCTTTTATAGTTTGCTGCAGTTAAGTTTTGTTTTCATTTTCTCTCTGTGAGAGCGCAGCTGGCGTCCCGTGTGGATTAACAGTGTACGCGACGCGCGACAACAATAACTTACATGTCTAAGGAGGATCATTGTTTACCTGAGAGCTGTTCTCATCTGCAAACCCTGAGATCCGGATTCGCTTGTAGTCTCCTCTAAATAAAGACACGGCTCTAGTTGCTGTGGATTGTCCTGTCTCTACAGATTTGGTAAGTGAGCGACCAGTGCTCTTTGTTTATTCAGTTCGTATTTTATTCGTATCAAACAAACTATTGCACCGAGTGTAAACAAGTTAGCACTAACAGTTACAACCAAACTATAACCCCGTGTTGGATTTTGTGACCGGAATAACACACGCGGCTTTCTGACTACCTGCCGTGTGCATCTAAGTTTCCGGGAAATGCTGAGTTTTTTTTTCTCTCATTCGCCGTGCAGTATCAAACATTGCATGAAAAATACACGCAGTTCCTCGAATCAAATATCACGTTTGTCGGGAGGGACATGAATGAATTCCCTGAATGAAAGAGCCAAACTGCAGTTAAAGTCCACCATTTAATAATCTGGCAAATAATTCGACTACAGATGTCCATGTAAACACAGTCACATTGTCCGCTGTGGTTGTGTGTTTTGACTCTTAAATTCAGCGCGCCCAAATAGACAATCCCACACCAAGCCTCTTTTCTTCCTCCGACACTCCCCCCTAAACAGAGCTGGACACGCCCACTTTTCTGACTTTTTCCAAAGTAGAGGTGTGAAAACACCCTGCTGAAACGAGGGGGTTTCATGGCCCTTTAACTGCTAGACATAAGCCTACTTGTTAACTTGCGGGACGATAATGTATAACCCGTGCCTACAGACATATTTGCCAAAGAAGCAAAATGGAAGAAGAATATTGCTGTTTGATACAGACGTGTTGATGCCAAACCAGCACTGATGTTGACCTGGATCTGCGTCATAAACACAACTAATAGGCTTTACCTTTTATTTTACAGCTTATAAAACATGTATGCACATTAATGCAATATCATATTTAAACAACAAAACTATTTACAAAATGTCAACATATGCACGCGTTGTCATAGTCTTTTCATCACCGCAGCGCGCATTTGAACTGCGAGGGGGAGAGAGGAAACCATACAGCAAGACATAATCTTTAAAATAATGATTTTTATTAAAAATGTAAAAAGGTTTTGTGATATAATAACAGTGGGTCATTAAATAAATGCATATTTTCCGTGAAGCGGGCAATTTGAGGAAGTCTGTGATTTTTATTTGACGGAAGAAAAAAACTATGATTGGAAAAAAAAAACAGCCTATGCCAGTTATTAAAAAGAATCAGTCAGTGTTTTCATTTTGTAATATAAATTAATTATTTAAGTGAAAATACTGTAGGACAGTCCTATTTATTTTATTTAGTTTAATCTGCTCTTCTGTGCTAAACACTGCAGGTGCGTGAAAATGCTCTGTTATTATGTTCTGGTATTAATATGCTAGCATGTTAAAATAAATCAGTATTTTAAAATGCAATATTTAATGTGTCAGACACAAAATAGATAAAGGTAAATTTATGGCTTGCACGAAACATTTTACATGCAACAAGCCGGCCAGCTGTGCTGCCACGGTCATGTTTGACGCGTTGTCTGTTACAACGACAGGTCCTTCCAATTGATGTCCCATTCTTCCTATGCAGTTTTCAGTAACTGCATTGTTAGTTAAGGCAAACAGAAGCTTGTTGATGATGTTATACAGTGTAGTTTGCCTTGAATCAAGAGGTTTCGGTTGAGGTCGCAGTGCCGCTAATTCATTTGCCTGGTGTTTTGTTAAGTGATAACGCAAGTTCGTAGTGTTTCCCGAATATTTTAAGATAGATTTGCAAAGCTTACAAATGGCATTTTTTGTCTAATTCAGTACTCTGGTATAGTGTTAAAGCCAAAGTGCAGCCACACGTCAGCTCTAAAAGCAGAAGGCTCCTTTATATTTTCCACTATGCTCACTCTTGCTTACTGCTGATACCATACTAAGCGTTTTGTTGATAGCGAGTTTGCGACATCTACTAGAGCAAAGTAGGAGGTTGTTTGGCACAACATGAATCGATACTTCAGGTTGGACAATCGATACACTATCGTGAAATAAATTATCGAGACAGTTAGATATATCGATATTTTTGCACAGCCCTAGTGTCTTGCAGTGCTGCCTTTGTAATAAATGTAAAGCTAATTACATTTGTCGACTCCCCTTTTTGGCTGATTCAAAAAAAGGTCCGATCCCTGACTAAAAAAAAACCCATAATGTGATCCGAACCGTGAGATTTGTGATTTGTCACACCACTACTAGAAATCCTGTTCATTTTTGGGTGAACTATCCATTTAATATCAATGCCTTGATTCACAAAACTCATCTCATCACAAACTAGAAAAATGGCCACCAAGACTAAATCCCAAAGCTCACCTGTCTCTCCAGCTCCTCAGCGAAGGCATCCAGATCCAGATCTTTTAACCTCTCCGGATTCTCAAGAATCTCCTCTAGTGCTCCAGCTGGGTTGGCATCTTCTGCAGATTCATCATACTCTAGAGCATCCACCGCCATTTTACGTGCCCACTCGTATGTTTCAGGGTGAACTCGAGAGCCGTCCAGAACTTCAATGTAGGAGTCAGTGCTGCATGATGAAAGATTAGATCACTTTATCTACTCTGGCTGTATGCAGCATGACTCAGAAGAGCTGCACTCACATTATGTTTAACATCTTACCTGTCTCCAAGAGAGGCTGTGTCAATCTTGATAAATCCAGCACAGTTAATGAAGACTTTGGGCCCCATATGGCACATGGTGACCAACTGGGTTCGGTTCTCTAACCTAGTGTTGTTCTGCTTAAGAATCTGAGGGAGAATGGAAATGTGCAGAAGATGATTTAATGTTCTTCACTTGATTTAATGCTTCACTTGAAATAAAACTAAATAAAATGAATAGTATAATTGAGATGTTAGGAAAATGTCTCACCTTAAGCAAGTGTGAGCCTTTTCTTGGTCCGAGACCACAGATGTACTGGACCAGGCTCTGGGTATAAGGGTGAGCGATGGCTCGGTTCACATCCACACCAACCTCATTCACTCGGTTTATGAACTCACAGTAGAGCGCGCTCAGCAGTTCCTCTTTCACTACATGCTCCTGAGGAACAACAAAATGAAAATACACATAGCTGATTAGCCCTTTTAAGCGTTTATTAAATATTTAAGTGTGTTGAACAGAGCAAAAATTATTTTCACAATTAAATGTTATTAGCCTTAAGATTGTTTCCACCTAATTGGCTACAGAACAAACCATTGTTGTCTAATGACTTCCTCATTTAATCTAACTTGTCAAGTTAAAAACATTGACCTAATTAAGCCTTTAAAATGCCCTTAATGCTGAATACTAGTATCTTGCAAAATAACTAGTAAAATATTATGTACCATCAGCATGGAAAAGACAAAAAAATAGTGATTACAATTATTATTTTTAAAAAGTTGTTCTTTTTGAAACTCCAATAAACAGCACGTGGGAAATAGTTGAAAAATAAATAATTTCACAAGGAGACTAATAATTTGAGAATTGGTTTGGAAACAACGTTCTTAAGCCTTCTCAAAAAATAAATAAAAAATTGCTAACTAACAAATGCAAATTTGCTCAAACTAAAACTAAATGTAAATATGACAAGACAAAATTAAAGAACTAAAAACTTAATTTATTAGAAAAATGAAAAGTTAAATAAATGAAAAGCAAAAGATTTTCAGTTAAACTCAGAATGAAAATAAAAGCTGAAAATAAAACCAATTCAATACTATAAAAGTTTATTAAGAATATTAAAAGTCATCACAATGTTGAACTGTCGCAAATGAGCAATTCTAAAGCATTTAAGTATAAATGTCAAAAGGCAGGCCATGAGAGGCAGGAATGCGCTTTTACCTGCAGGGGATGCAGTTTCAAACACAGGATGTCATCATCAGTACTGCAGACTTGGGCAAACTCCACTAGTGGGTCCTGGATTTTGCGAGCCACAGACACAGCCTGCCGAAGCAGAGGTGGGTAATCCCTGAAATCCGCCTATGCGAGGAACAGCATGACAATGAAAACGTAAGAATAAGATCCTACTTCGGTTTTGTGTGTAAGATGCGTTTCTCTCACTCCACTGACCTCAGACTTCTTGCTGTTCATATAAAGCACAGCAAGTTCATTGTCCACCAACTCCACTCCCACCACAGGCAGAGAGGAGTTCTGCTCTAGCTCACTGATGGTGCGCTTGATGTCCTCCATCACCATATGCGCATCACTGCATGCATGCAAACACAATATTAGCATGTGAAGCTCTTATGAAGGTTCAAAATCACAAATTCAGCAATGATAAACGCACCGATTCTCCCCAGAAACAGCAACAACATGTGGCTTCTTACTGAGGAGGAATTTTTTGAGGTTTTCAACATCTTGTTGCTACAAAACAAGCAGTAGTTTAAAAACAAATGATCAAATGTAATTAACAAACAACTAAGCAGTTAATCATTCTGAGGGCTTCTGTTTCTTACCTTTTTCTCTCGTTCATCTTCTCTCCATGCATTTCTCCTCTTCAGGAAATAAGGAAGTCTAAGGAAATCCACCACCTCTCCTTCACCATTAATGAGAGAGCAGAACACTGGTGTGTCTCTACACAAACACAAGCAAACGACATCAGATCCCATTCAAAACCATACAGAGTAAGCAAACTTATACTCCAATACTCTCACTTGATAACCATAATCATATTATGGCCAGTAACCAGCAAACGGAATATATCAAAATGATTACAAGTTTAAGATATGTAATTTGATGTTACCAATAGGGATTTATTTCAGCAGATACAACAAAGTGAACCCTTTTGGCCAATTCTGATATTGATATTTTCTAATTTCATACAGTACTAGCTAGTTATTTTCTCCATTAAATTCATTTTATTGAACATGGATTGGATTCATTTAGCATTCAACCATCAAGAGAGGCACAAGTTATAATATGAAAATTATCAAAGGAAATGTGTCATTTAATATTTATTTTTACAGCATTAACTGTTATTTGTCATACAATACAAAAACTTTTTACTTGATAAACTTAAACCAATAAAGCCAGAAAAATATTGACTCACTAAACTGTAGATGGTTTTTATAGTCCAAGACATTTTAGCCCAAACTAACCATTGTCTTGTGCGAGTTCTTAAGCACGTTGCATACCAGCTGCTTTTTAAATGCATTTTTTAGGCCTAATATTTGCAAGTATTTACTGAATAAATGACTCTTGTTAACCAAACAATTGGGACCAAACCCGCAACCTTTCGATTACAAGTCCAATTCCCTAGACCTTAGGTCAACTGCCCCCTGAATTATTGATTTTGCTCAGAGAAAAATGTTAAAAGTTTTAAACGTGGAGCTCATTTCCTCCATATAATTAATATATTAGGATATGATACCATTTGTCCAAAATTTTTAAATATCCATACAAACAGTAAACACTTTCTCACTCCATTCAAATACACACCTGCCAGAAGCAAAAGCCACTCCGAGCACACGGATGCCCTTTCCTTGTGACTCATCCATAAGGTCATCGTCCTCCTCCACCTGTTGATCAGGCCGATAAGGAGCCACCTTCAACCAATTATACAGCTTCTTGCAGCAGGACTGTCCCCCAGAGACAAGAGCACAAGTCAATATATTATAGACTACGGTTTTTGTGTACAGAAACTTGGTTAGCAGCGAACACATTTAATCAATGGGTCACCTTAACAATATTGTCCTTTGCTTCAGCGATAAGCTTGTTCTTTAATTCTTTGGCCATCTGTGGATACAGGAACTGCTGCAGGGATCTTTCAATGGCGAGAGTTCTCTGCTTGTTCCACTCCTGCACCTGGTGACTGAACTCATCCCTGTAGTAGAACTGCTTGATCTCATCAAAGTAAGTCTGATCTCCATACCTGTAGAAATGGCAAACATCTGGTCACCAACATTAACTTAAGCCCATGATCTCAGACCTTGCTCAAAGGCAATATCTAACCATCAAAGAAGTGTGATGCAACCAATTGAATTGAGACAATGCACCACACCACATTAAGAGTGAGCCGATCATATGAAGAGCCATTATTAACAGTTAAATGGTATTAATAACAGTGAAATAATGGTTCAACCGGTACTACATTAGCATTTTAAAAATCAACTGTAATAAAATCAGGCAATCTATAAAAATATAAAAAAGCCAGCCTCTGACATGTCTCTCAGTAAGACGACTACTGTACCTTAA
Organism: Danio rerio; assembly: GCF_052040795.2. NCBI lineage: Eukaryota > Metazoa > Chordata > Actinopteri > Cypriniformes > Danionidae > Danio > Danio rerio. The sequence continues at coordinate 29,981,850 of NC_141041.1, read as the reverse complement.
CTTGATTATTTATTATACAATTAGAAATGCATGTATCTTTCAGCATGGTATAGAGAGCTGTATATTAACATTTGCAAAACTATGGCATTTAATTTATAGCCTTATCTCAGCTGGATTAAATAAATAGAGACACGCAACACTTCACATCAATAAAAAAAAAGTCTTGTACTTATTTTTCTGTTATTTCAGGAGGCACCAGCAGAGTGAAAAACATCTACCAGTCAATCGCGATCAATGTGTTGGTGACAATTGCCTTATGAAGATTACTTGTTCCATATTTGTTTATTAAACACAGAAGATATTTTGAAGACTGAAAACCGATAGTCTTTGAATTCCATAGCATTTATTTTTTTACTATGAATGTCAGCGGCAACTGGTTTCTAACATTCTACAAAATCACTTTAGTTGATTCAAGTAAATTTTTCCATTTATAGGTAAACAATCCCTTTAACAATTTATAACAACCCCTTTCCACTGAGTGGTACAATATGGTAGACATTTTTGGCTGTTTCCACTGTCAAAAGGTACCAAAAAGTGAATCGTACCATACCTATTTTTGGGTACCCTTTCGAAAGGGTACCTTGCACAACAAAAGGGTACCAAAAGGCGGAGCGAGACATGCAGCTGAACGCTATTGGTTTACAGAGATGTGTCACTAGCTCATGCACAAGCCAAGAGAAACAAAACAAAGGAAGCACCATTTATAAATACACAGCTGAGACACTACACCATAATAATATATACATATAATAACAAGCCAGGTCGACTCGAGCTTAAACAAACCTTGTCGTTGTCTTGATGAGCAGCCACAAAGCCAAGAATAGCAGAATCTCATCTGTGCCCAGTAGTTGTTTACAAGGCCTTCTAAAGCGCAAACAGTTTCAGTTTGCAAGTCTTTATTTGATATAATGAACTTCTTAAACTGATGATAATAACTTGAGTGTGCGTGATTATTGAAGTGCTTCTGACATCCGATCTTTTCTAAAATGAATGAGCGACGTGCAAACAAAGTAGAAATCCGAAAAAGACAAAGGAGCAAAGGATTCTTTCAGCAACCTAAAACATGAACAAACTGCTATGTTTAACTATTATCACCACCTTCTGGACTATTATGAACTCGGAATGACATAATTACACTCTACCAAGAGGTTACATGTGCTGGTAAAGATACAGATGAAAGGTTACTGTGGGCTATATGTTGTATGTTTTTTAAACCCAAATAAGGACTAAATGTATACTGTGTGTAGTTTTTTCTTTAAGTGGTAACATATCAGAGACTGTAAGGGTCTGTATGCGTTCATATGTGTTGCATTTATTTATGTAATTTTATATAAATTGCAGATGTTGCAGTAGGCTATTTCACACCATCATTGATCTGTAATTACAATCAAATCACGTGCATAGAAAGGCTACACAAGTATTTATGTATATAAAGCATCGGTTTTGTAAGCAGTGCTTCTCATTTTATACATGAGCGACCCGTACAGCTTTACTTTGACATTTCTTTGAGCGAGAATTAGGGCTGTGCAATTAATCGAAAATCCGATTTCAATTTCGATTTTGGCTTTTAACGATTATGAAAAACCATTAATCGAGATAAACGATTATTCTATCACGTACCGCCCCCTTTCCAGTTGTACACGTGTGAAAACTCTTTGCCTCTGCAAAGCTCAGTTCCACGTGAAAATGACTAAAAGCATGTACTGTAATGTAACTTTTGCAGCACGGGATGCGCATCATTCATATTTTTAAAAGCGCAAAAGAGCATGTGCTGTTGTGTGCGCGTGCCGTGCTTAGCCTCGGACAGGTCGCGTGTGTGTGTGTGTGTGTGTGTGTGTGTGTGTGTGTGTGTTTGCGCGCGCCGCGCTTAGCCTCGGACAGCAGAGCACACACACATCTAACGCGATCTTAATGAGAGCGCTTTTATGGTCAAATACATGCACATTTGTGTCAGAGCGCGGTGTTTAGTGATTATTCATATTAACCCTCATTTGTGTAATAAACAAACAAGTTGAGAATCAAAAGACACAAGAAAGAGAAACCATATCAGAGCCGCACTATTCTTAAAGTGACAGCGTGCGGTATTCCTGCTGCTGCCGACTGTTTTTATTATTAATCAATAATAAAATTAAAAATACAGTGAAGATGCTTAAAGCACAGTTTAAACATAATAGATTTATTAACTCATTTCTAATAACTGATTTCTTTTATCTTTGCTATGATGACAGTACATTATTTTTCAAGATACTAGTATTCAGCTTAAAGTGACATTCAAAGGCTTAATAAGGGTAAATAGTCAAGTCATTGTATATCAGTAGTTTCTTCTGCAGACAATCAAACATATGTATTGCTTAAAGGGGCTAATAATATCGAGCTATTAAAATAGATTTCAAAATATTCAAACTGCTTTTATTCTAGCTGAAACAACAAATAAGCCTTTCTCCAGAAGAAAAAAATTTATAGGAAATACTGTAAAAAAAAATCCCTCTGTTAAACATCATTTGGGAAATATTTATATATAAAAATAAATTCACTGGAGGACGAATATTTTTGACTTCAACTGATAATAGTTTTGAATAATCGTGATTACAATTATGACCAAAATAATCGTGATTATGATTTTTCCCATAATCGAGCAGTCCTAGCGAGAATGACGTCAACTGAGACTTTCTGTCGTACATCACGTCCACCATTGGTACCCTTTAGGCAGTGGAAACGCAAGTCTGATAAAGGTGACACATACTGTACCACTCAGTGGAAACGGACCATAAACATTTCTTGACACCAAATTCAGGTTTCCTCTAAAGCTAAAAATACAACTATACCCTTTGACTCCAACAAGGTCAATGCAGATGTCTATGGCGAGAAGGCCTTCCTCCTCAGCCAGACACATCTTCAAGAACTGATCTCCACTGAGCTCTTTCACAGGCTTGTTCTTCAAGTACTTGAAAGAATAGGCAAAGTGCGCCTCATCCACATCCTGGAAAACATGACAGGCAATAGCAGACAAACTTAGTAAAGAGCAAACAATGGAGCACATCAGTTCACTTTGGGTTTGAATAGCAATTCACTATGCTAATATTGTTGCACAGCAAAAACAATGGCTACATCTCGCACCTACAGGCAACAACTGAATATTCTAGCTAAAGCTCTAACACAACAGACTTGGGATTATGCTGCAAAGGTTGATATTCTGCTTATACCCTTTCCTTGATGAATACGGTTAAGCAAAAGTTAGAGGATAAACAAAAACAACAGTTAATAAAATACAGGTTGAATACATTTATTGCCTTCTAAGGTGTGCAATACTGAAAACATTTGTATTTTTGCTAGGAGTGTTTTGAACATACCACCAAAATCCTCAGTAGGTGGTGGCTTTCTAAATGAGCTTAGCTGAACCCTTAATTTAATAGATTTGTTTAAAATAGCCGATTCTTTAAGAACTCTGCCTCTCAAACGATTCACTCAAAGAAATTCAATAAGCAACAAAATATTGCAATGCTGCTGAGCTGCAAAAATGCTCCACTCCGGCATAGTTTAAAACCATTTTCAATATAGAACAGGCAATATCATGTCTTAAATGTATTTTACTCAATAGTAGTCAGTTTGTTGCAACTCTTAATATAACTTCAGAACTGTTGTATAAAAATCAACATCACATTTGGAATTGCACTGACATGCTGGCATTAGCAATATAATTATATTGTATAATAATTACAGGGTTTCTGCAGGTTTCACCAAGTTAAATTTAAGACATTTTAAGACCATTATGAATTAAATTTTAGACTTATACAGGGCTTTATGCTAAAGATTTTTTTTTAAATATCTCAGTTAGAAAACATTTTTATTTTCCCCATTAAAAATTTATTAAAATGTAACGTTCAATAATACAATAATAATAATTTTGTTTGAAAATGTATTTGTTTTTTTAAATATATCCATTCACAAATTCTATAACCCTTACATAGCTGTCAATTACTTCAGTCTACGATAATAATAATAAAAAATATAGGTCAGATCAGTATCCTCAGCAGTAAATAAATGCAGAACTTTTAAGCAAATGTTACTTTAAGGAAAGTAATTAAATGCTATTTTTAAATAAAAAGTTTTATTGAGATGGATTGTTGGTGTTTGGGTGTTAATGGCCAGATTGGTTTGCCATACATGAACAAAGAAAAATAAAGACCTAAAACCTTAAAAACATTTAAGACCTATAACACAATATTTCAATAGATTTAAAACTGTATAAGACCTAAAATTTAGATTTATTTCCCAGAGATGGGTTGTGGCTGAAAGGGCATCCGCTGCCAAAAAACATGCTGAATAAGTTGGTGGTTCATTCCGCTGTGGCGACCCCGGATTAATAAAGGGATTAAGCCGACATGAAAATTTAGATTTAAGACATTTTAAGACCCCACAGATACCCTTTAATTAACATTCAGTAACATATTAGTAGATAATTGATATTTAAGCAATATTATCATTTGTATGACAAAGCCTGTTAGATTGACAATATCATTATTATAAATCATATTGTCATTCTAATAGGCTTTATTACACAAATGATGATTGCATATCAATAAAACATAATACTATAGCCAACATATTTTGCACACCCCTACTTCAAACATTTAGAATTTGGTCTGTTAATCCTAAACAAATCCAAGAACCAACCTTCTTGCCCTTCTTAGTTGGCTTGATGTTAATCTTGGCCCTCTCCTGGAAGGTTTGTCTGAGCACGTGTCTGACCAGAGGCTCGCGGGCAATCTGCATGGCCACCATGTAGCGAGCGCCTTCCAGGACAGCCTCTGGGGTGTTAAATTGGCTAGAAAAAAAACATTGATTTATAAAAAGACTACAGGGCAACAAAAAAAAAAGAGAATTCCAACTGATCCATTACCTGCAAACATAGTCCTTGGCCAGCTCCAAAGGCTCTGCAGGAAACTGCTCGGTTTCATGCCTCTGATAACTGTCTCGCAAGTTTTCACCAAACTGTTCTGGGGTCAGACCAAACTTCTTGGCAAGACCATCTTAAAAAATAAAATAAAGGTTACCATAAGCCATTAACAATTAGTAAAAGTGTGTGCATGAATTCATAACTTTTAAAAATGACACTATAATGTTTATAAATTTTATATATACAAACACACACACACACACTTTCATTTATAAAAGAAAAATTTATTAATGTAATAAAATTACCTTTTCATTTTTTTATTATATCATGTGACATTATATTTATATAATAGGTTCCATTTTTTTTTTTGTTTTATTATAACCGAGTCTTATTTAAATGTGCAAGATATACACACCAAGGCCTGCACTCTGGCAGATGCTGTACATATCTCTGCGTGAGGCTTGTTTCAGATCTGGACCCTTTTGCTCCTCTTCTTCCTCTTCCTCCTCCACTTCTGCTTCTTCCCCTGGAAATAAAAACACACAAAAGGTTTTGGTGTAATGCATTAATAAACATTAGAATTAACTCGTCCTAGTAAAATTCTGCTATACCATCTTCCTCTGAAACTTCCTTGATCTTCTTTAGTTTCTTTTTGCCACCCTTTGCTGCATTCTGCATCTTAGGAATGTCTCTGCCATAGTAGAGCAGGAAGTGATTGTAGACATCACCCAGCTCATCAATAGACTGAACGTCTTTCAGTCTGTCAAAGCAATAAAAAAGTGAGCACTGTGGACAAAGAGTCAAATTTAGGAGCACATGTTTAAACAGTTATACCTCTCCATGTCAGCAGTGTCTAGGGGACGAGTAGAGTCAGCTAAAGGCTTGTCAGGGTCAGCCGAGATCTGCTCAAACTGATAAGACTGCATTCTCTGGAAAAGACGTGTCAAGTTCTGCTTTCTGGTCTTCAGCTGGGTCCACTGAATAGGACAGCATAAATAATTTGTCAGTTTTTAAATGAAAACCACAAAAAGCATCAAGCAAAGCATTTGGAGCATATTTGCATTTACCTTCTCATCCCACTGCCACACCTTCCAGAGATCATTGATGTTCAGCTCTGGTTCCACATACTCTTTCCTGTAGAACGCAATGAAGGGAACCTGTAGGATTAAATAGAGATGTGTCAAAACTAGATTACCTGTATATCAGATGTGACTTATACAACCTATTTTTTCCATTACTGTACCTCAAAGTGTTGGTTCCTCATAAAATTCAGGGCTTCTTTGATTTTAGCAATAGTACTTGGGCCCTTTCTGCTGAAATTAGTTGTTGTTCCACGATCCAGGTAATCTGTGCTTTCCTACATTGCCACACAAAACAAAAGTAAGCATGTTTAGTTAGTGCCATAAAACCCTCTAATTACAGTCACATACTCGGCTCCTACCTGCATGGAGATTGTCGGTGTGGAGAAAGCATTTCTGTAAATCCATTCAGCTTCTTCCTCCAGCTCATCATCCTCAGCAGGCTTTACAGGGATGGCCCTTAACTGCAAATGTGAAGAAAAAAAAAACATGTTAAGACAGAAGGAAACACAATGAGAGCAAGTAGAAGTCTCTGATAACTTTCTCATTCAAAGAAACACTGAAAAAGAAAGAAAAGCAACCTGGAATCTTTCTGGCATGTCTGTAGAGCGGATCTCGTTGTCCTGATCGGTCATGTGGCTGCTCTCCAGCTCACTGGGCTCATAGATCTCAAAGATGCTACGGCGGCTGACTCTTCTCTTGGTCTGCTTCTTGGGCCGATCCCAGGACTCATCATCCTGATCCTCTTCTTCTTCTTCTGCATGATCATAAGCTTCAGTGTCAAACTCAGCAAAGTCAAAGTCACCCCCGAAAATCTCCTGAGCTTCTTGCAAAGCACTGGAATGTGACAGAAAAGAGATAAAGAGTCACAAGAGTAATCAAGACTTTAGTCCACCATACTCTCATCATACTACAGTCTACAGCACTTACGCATCAGTGTAGCCAGAGAACTTCTTTCCCTTCTTTTTAGTGATGGGTTGTCCATCATCATCCACAATAAAATCATCAATATCTGTAAGGATTGAAAATTGAACGAATAATTAAATAAATAAAAGAACTCTATCATAAGAACTCAAACTTATGATAGACAGAGTAATCTACCAGATTCCTCATCATCTTCCTCCTCTTCATCATCTCTTGGGTGAAGTGTATCTACGGCCTCTCCATCCTCCACCTCTCCTTCTCCGTCGCCATCCCCAGTAAAGATCTCATCAGCAATCAGGTCTTTTTCATCATCATCTCCCTCATCATCCATTGTTTTCACACGAGAGTACTTCTTTTTCTGAACTCAAGCAAGCATTTCTTTGAACTCAAATTTGGAATTTTGGAATATGGAGCAAAAATATACAATTTAGCACAGACTTAAAATTTGGCAACTCACCCTCCTCTTCACTTTTACTCCTAAATTCTCCTCAATGAGGTCCAGATCATCATCATCCAAATAGTCATCAAAACCTGACAGATACAAGCACATGTTTGTTTACACGCAGAACTAAAATTGAGCAATACATAAAGTCAATACAGAAAAATCATCTTTAATTTGGCCTAGTCTTAATCAGAATTTTTTCAGAGAAAGAATAATTTAGCCAAATTACTTTAAAACAATCGACACAAAAACAAAACACACATACACATCCATCTAATAACACATTGCAAATGTCATTCACGAAGGTAGATATATTGTATACCAAAATACCAATGAAAGTGTTTCCTGAACAAATCTGAGGAATGATGTACTGATTCAGATTACTGAATCATAGCTACAAACAGGCATGGGGCGATAAACAGTTTAAAGGTTTAAAAGTCAAGGTTTTAAAACCGCAAAAAAAATTCTGTTATATTGTTCATAATGTATATGTAAAGGTTTAAGTATTTGCTTTTATGTGTGGTAAAGAAATCTGTGTTTTGAAGATAGAAGTCAGTGATTAATTTTAATTTAGCCTGGCATGTTTACTGTTCCAAAATATTATAAACGTTTCCTAAAATGAAATATATATTGTGGAAAAAAGTTGTTGTTTTTACTAAGGTATTTAAAAAGAACTTATTTTAGAGCAGTAATCACAATACCACAATATTTTATCCAAGGTTAATATACCGTCAGAAACTTATTTCAGCCCATGCCTAGCTAAAAATCTATACACTTCACTAAATTATAAATCTAAAATGCTATTAAACAACACATAAGAATTTTAGTGCTGTCATATAAGTCATAAATCAAGAATACATCTTTCCAAATAGTAATTCTAACTAGGGATGCACCGATACCATTTATTTGGAACCGATCTGACACTGATACCAAAATTCTCTGTATCGACCGAAAAATTCTGAGTATCGACCGATACAAATCTGATAGCAATACTGTGCATAATACAGTTTTATTAGTTCTGGTAATAAACTCAAATATTATATCTTCTTTAGAAAAAAAATAACAGACCTATAGGCCTACTATACATGACAGACCGCACAATCTAACTAAAATATGATGGTTGCTGTAAACTAGGCTACATTATTTGAGTATTCGTAATGCCATTGATCTGTTGTGGTCCAGCCTATGTTTCCTTTTTTAATATTAAGATTTTTCTTTGAAATCTATAATAAGCTACATGTATTGACCATAATCGTTGGTAAAATAACCAGCAAAGCCTGATATTTTCCTGCAAGTTTTACACAGATTAAACTAAACAGCCTGAGGCCAGTTTTACTTAATAAACATTCCCTTTTCTGTTAATGACAATCAATCATGCGCTCGTCAGTTTCACTTTTATTAATTTGATCAACTACTTTGACCACAATGAGGTAGGCTTTACAAACTATTCGCAGCACTGAAAATATTCACCTCAGAAGAATAAATTCAGTCAGAAGGATGAGAGAACAAACTCAGTCTGAGAATAATTTTACGAATCAGCGCACGTCAGGTCTGCGCAGCCAGTGCGTGAATGAAGTGCTTGATGCATCTGAGACATCGCGCAGCCCTCCAGTATCTGCGGGCACTTTCAAAACTGAGCAGCACAAAGGGAAGAAATGAGTGTGCGATAAGGATCTGTCCAATTTATTATTGAGCCTTAAAACTTCAGGTAGGCCTACTTTGAGTGTGAAGAGCAGGTAATAACCCTCTCTACTCCAGTGCTGCGAATGTGATCTGCTGATCTAACAGAGAACAAAATGATTTAAAAACAGCAATGAACTCCTTGCTGCATGTAAAAATGAACCTATTTTATGCAAAACTAAATGCATTTATCCACTGATTATTCAAACTAACAGGAACAAATAGTCTTGGAGAAAGTTGTTTTGTTGTCATAAAAGCGACACGCAGTTTAAATCGTGATTGAATGGATAATGATTGACAGGCATGGTGGCGGGAAGCGCTGAACTGAATTTATCTGTACTTCACATTAAACTATAGAATGGCTTCAGAACACTTAGAATATAAAAGGCCTAAATGACAACTTTCTTGTGAGTTATTAACATAATAATAGTCTACTTTCATGGATTTTGTTGGCTTATAAATTACACAGAATATAGCGCATGCGCAAGTTTGGATTTGGATTGGTCCTAGCTGGGTGTTAACCGATCCAGCAAAAACATGTAGTATCTAACAGATATCCAATCCAATTATCGGTATGGGTGCATCCCTAATTCCAACAATGGCTGAAATCTAATTGGGAGTGAAATCAGTTTGCTATTGCACTGTATTTTATAAATTACGTCAAGTTAAAACAAACTTTCACTCTGCTGCCAACAAGATACATGACATGTGATTCTGTCCACACAATTTTAATATGCTGGAATATGTGTGTAGTACACAGAACCACACCATTTATTCACAGACACATGTAACATGCAGAGTTCAGATTAAATTTGTCTTTTTATGTAATATCTGCAGACATGTAAATGGTTATATTAGGTGTAGAGTTCAATTTCTAATTTATTCTTTTAGCATTTAAGAATACAGCTTGCCGTCTTGTGCAGTAGATTCAATTTGTATTACTGGAATCGATCTGCATATTCCACATCTCATAAATCAAAAGTCACTAATTAACGTGCACTGATATGCAGCACATTATTTACAATACTGCACATTTCCTTATCTCCAGTATACTATCGTGATTATTTGAGTTTACCTAGCTTAATTAGATCAACACATCTCATTAAAGAATTGACAAAACGGCAAAACACACAATGACCTAATAAAACAGCTTGGTCAGAGTAACTTACTCCGTTTCCTGCGTCGATGACGGACCTCTTCCCCAGAGTCACTGTCCTCTCCTGCTGGTGGTTCCCCCCGTTCCTCCTCCTCTTCTTCCTCCACGTCATCATCGTCAATAAGCCCTCTCAGGTTTCCGTGCTCGTCTTGATCTTCAGTATTCTCTTCTTCTTCCTCTTCTGTAGAAAACAACAACGTCGAACATTAGGAAATACTCAATGCTCCAATACAAGAATGAAAACATCAATAATAAGACTAAAATATGATTTTAATAATTTTCATGCCTTTTTCAAGATTTAGTTTTTTTATTTAAAGCAAGAAGCATCTTACCATCTTCTTCCATAAATCTCTGGGTCTTCTTGGGCTTTAGGTCCTTCTCCTCAAACTCCTCCTCCGACTCCTCAGCCTCGCTCTCGATGAAGTCAGACATCTTTGCAAGGCCTGTGTAGAAAAATAAACGCACATTATAATAGAGTTGCATGGTTTACTGGTACTTTGGTAGCACCGCGGATACTATGGCTCCAAAATAGTGGCGGTGCCAATGTAGTTTGAAAACAGTAGTATCGTCATTAACGGTTCTACAATATGTTGCATGTGGAAAAGTCACTAAAATGCTCAAACATTTGTGAAAGAAAATAACCAATTGACCACTTTATTTCTTAATTATTGCAATAACAAAAGAGTCACAGTATATACAATAGAGTCTGTACAACTAGCACGTTTTTAATAATAAGGGAATTCTGAATATCATTTAAGTATTATGACATATAACATATAGTATTTCAGACAATTTTCTATATTTTGAGCTATGTATTAATATAGTATCACAATAATAAACAAGGTATGGGATTTAGTGGTTTTGGGGTGTTCATAATAACTATATGTGAAACGTAGTTATAACATAATCTGTACAATTCAGATTATCAATGATAGCAACAATAAACAATTGAACAGTCAGGAATCTGGTTGAGGTAAAGTTGGTTTTAAATTTGCATATTCGTTCAGTGACAACTTGTGACAAGGTGCATATATTGTTTAACATGTTTCTTTGAATATTAGGTCTGAAGTCTCATGCAATACTGACTGCAAAAGAACACTAGCTCAATTTAATTGACGATGAACAATGATGTACTTGATGTAACCACTTAGAATTTGCAAGGATCACTTTTTTGAAACTATATTATTAAGGACAAAGTCTGAATTAGCGAAAAAAAAAATTAACTTTACCTCAAAATGAATCTGACAAATAATTTCATCAGTAAACAAAAGATAAAGACAACCTGCCCAATTTAAGCTTCACTGGTGTCTCAGCTCGATTATTCGTATATAACATTTTCGGAAGAACACTTAACGTGAAGACATAGCACAACATATTACTTCTAAATTGAAGCTTTTCAGATGCCAAAACATACATTAAGTTGAACTTGGCATCCATGCGACTAGCTTAATAACTTAGCTTAGCAAATGAATAAGGACGCGTAAATGCAACCTTAAACTCATTAGGAAATATCTCAAAAGCCGTAAATAAATAAAACTTGAACAGCAAATAATAATTTACAACCATTTTAATAATCACGTTACTAATCTGTCCGCGACACTGTGGGAGATCAAGGCCCTCATGCTAATCGCTAACCTGTGCGCTAACAAAAACAACACAGGCGATACGTGCTGCTTTATAAAACGGCATATTGGAATAAAATATCGTGCACAAAAGCCCACTTACTTCTCCTCGCAATGAAGCTCGGTTAAATACGTGAAAATAAGTGCTGAGATGAAGAATGGAGCGTCACTTTTGGAGAAGCTTGAAAGTGACAACAAAAAATGGCTGAGGGGATATAGTCGAAATTCTGGTTCCGGTATATACATATTTAACTTCCGGTCGTGGTGCCGCTGTTGTGATTGAAAGGGTTTTGATTTTATTTATCAAATGTCCTAAATTATTTGCATTTTCTTCCAATTTCTCTATATGCTATTTTATAACTATAAGTTTGTGACATTCGTTAGTTGAATTCCATTATTCAATGTTAGTTAATGCATAAAAATGAATTTAAAATGATAATGAATCGTTCAATATTAGTTCATGTTAAAGTCTATTAACAAATACAAAAGTTTAGTACTTTTATTACTACTTTTAGGATTTTTAGTACTTGTACAATGCATATCCGCAAGTAAATGTTTAAATGAAATTAACTTAGATTATAAAATGTGAAGAATTTGACACTTTTTGTTAACCAATAATGCTAATAATTATAACATTATTCAACATTATAATGCAGTAATATATGCACCTTTTGTAAAGCTGCTTTGAAACTAAGATGAAAAGTGCCATACAAATAAACTTGAATTGAGTTATTCTGGGTTTCTGTGGGTCTTTACAAGTTTTAATTTGCTTTTTTTTTCTCGGGGCAAGCAGAAAAACAAACATCCACAAAGTTATGGCACTTGCACAAATGATATCCCATTATGGGTGTACTTGGCATTATTTGCCTCTTCTGTGCTGCGTTTACTCATGCAGAAGCTCCAAACCTGAAGTCGGCGCTCTCTTTCGGTTCTTCACGCGCTGCATGTGACGTCATTTAGGTTTTTTAAAGATTAGTTTTTTCCTCTTAGGGCTCAAGAAGCCATGGACAGTTTTGTGTTTCTGCGGGTACAGTTGCCTCTAACAGTATTATTGTCATGTGTGTTTACATTGACCCTCTGCAGTGAAATGAATTGTGTAACATGCGGGTCGGTGGTGAAGTTGATCAACGTGAAACACAACGTCAGATTACACTCTCACGATGTCCGCTATGGGTCTGGTGAGTGAGTGACTCATTCATAAATGCTGCTCGTCCAGTCTCGATGACAGCCGTTTGATGTGTTATACAACGTAATTAACAAAAACGTTAAATGTTAACTTCTATATTATTCGTTTGTAAATGTGTTTAAAGCCTACACATTGTTTAGGATTGGGTGCATTTGCTTACCAAGAGTCTTTCTTTATAATCATCATGCAGTAAAACAGCGACATTGTGTTTCTTAATCGTTGTGATGGTAATTTGAAAGTCATTAATTCATTCATTGTCATGGTTGTTCAGAAATGAATACTTTAATTTCTGCGCCCTATTCATTACTGTTCAACTCATTGAATTGGCCTTCTCTTCAATCACGTCGACAAATTCATTGGTTTCTATTCATTTACACAGCTCCTATTGGGAAAACACTTCTTAACATCCAGAAAACATGTTGAAACCTGCGCTCTATTCTGGTAGTTTTATTAACCTTCGCACTTCATTTGGTCGCTAACGTTGCTTTTTTCAGTTGACCTTAAAGCTCAACGCTTTCATTCCACTAACATTTTTTAAAAATCAGTGCCGTTAATAGTATTAGATCACTGTGATTGTTTTTAGTTTTTCCTTGGTTTAACATGTTATTATTTGCATTTGTGAAATTGTTATTGTATTTTGTTCCTGCTGCTTTATATCTGCTTTTTTATGTTGCCTCTTTGCCTGGTAATCACTTGACTTGCCTAAATTAAATTAAGGTTATTATTAATTACACTACTGATATTCTCATTTGGTGCTCAAAGTATTAAAAAATATCACCAGTGTTTAAGATGCTTCAATGTTCTTGCTTCTCAACACAAACTATTTTACATACACATGTGAAATAGAAATTTAGGCCATTACTCACAAGAAGAAAGTCTTTATATTTAAAAACTGATTACCAATATACAGGCTAATAGCCTACAGTAGGGCTGAACAATATATAGTTTGAGCATTGACATTGCAATGGATGTATCCACAAAAGTCACATTACAGGATTATATTGTTTATTAAAGGATAATGATATTAATAAATATTATTTTATAGTATTATTATTTCATTCCATGATAATAACCATGTTATTTTACATTTGATTGGTCGATATATTTCGTTAGTGTTCGTTTCCCCAGAAAACCATAAAGCACTTCTTTATTTAACTTTTATCATTAAATTATGCTTGCAATTTATAATTTTTATGCAGATGGACTGATCACCCCAGTGAATCTAATTTAATAGATTAGTAGATATTTTCCAAATAGACCTATTTAAATCAACAGGTGAAATTATATTCATATTGCAATATATATTGCATCAAAGCAAAATATCGCAATGTCTGATTTTTTTCAATACCGTGCACCTCTGGCCTACAATGCATAATCGCTTGCAAAAAAAATTTGAAAACATACAGTGGACAACTGCAGAAAATGAGAAAACAGCAAGGAAACATTTACATCCTTCTTTTCCTAACATCATTGTCAGGTTGCAATTCTGAAGAAATCCATATTCTAACTTATTTTCTTATTGGGCTAGTAATGGAAACACAAAAAAAGCAGTTATTGGCTGATTGATAAACCGATATGGTCACTGATGTATTAATCATCTCTAATAGAATTCTTCTATAATAAAGTAAAATTATGTTTTTAATTGCCTTAATGCATCCTTGCTTCATATAAATTAATTAATATAAATGTGTTATTATGATTTTGTAATTGCAGGTAGTGGTCAGCAGTCAGTGACAGGTGTGACCACAGTGGAGGACAGTAACAGTTACTGGAGTGTTCGGGGCACCAGTGATCACTCATGTCATCGAGGGACTCCTGTACGTTGTGGACAAAACATCCGACTGACCCATGTGAACACAGGCCGCAATCTACACAGCCACTACTTCACCTCTCCGCTTTCTTCAAATCAGGTTTTAATATCTCCATTAACACATATCTAAATCAAATATTTATATGTGAAGCACTGTATGAAAAGCTACATAAGTATTGCATTACATAAGTTGTCATTAGTCAGTCATGAACATGATTGTCGTGAGGCCTTTAAAATTGTATCATGAATATTTTCCTGATTAAATCTTTCTTTTTTATAACAGTTTTTTAAAATACAAATATGTCAAAATTAATTTTAATAGTGCCAGTAATGGGCGAATGACAGATGATTACAGTTGCCATAAATGAAACTCTCTGTGTTTGATTTTCTTTTTTATACACACACGATTATGCTGTCGAGCTGTTGTATAAATGCAATGTCACACTCATAGCAGTGCTATATGGCTGTCTAACGCCTCGTTCACATGGGGCTTCAGCGTCAACGCTGGACAGTGGGTGTGTCTGAAGTTGGGGCTGACGCGATCGTCATAGCAGCGTCAGCCAATTAAATTAATCAGCAATAGGCCACTGTCTGAGCTGGTGTATTTGCATACAGCGATCTGATTGGCTGATGCTTCTGTCGGCGCTTGAAAAGTTGAGCAAGTCCCAACTTTTGCAGCGAGCAATGCCTCTGAAGGGGCGCGACAGATCCTCAATGCAGTTCATCAATGCCTGACGTCACCCATTCAAACTGAATGGGAAACATTGACGCTGTGTGAATGGGGTGTAACGGCACTGGTGGGAGGCGTGCGTTGGCTCAAGGCTGCAGGCCGGGTGCCTTAGTGTCCCACCAGTGCAGATATATAGCAATACCGTAATGCTACGAGTGTGATATTGCGTTTATACAATAGTTAGACAGCATAATCGTGTGTATAAAAAGAAAATCAAACACAGTCTCAAAAACCCTTTTGCACAAGAATCTACTTTCTTCCGCCATTCATTCACATCTGCAGCTGACATCAGTACAGCAGAAACCATTGCTACTTAACAAACATCACATTAAAACTAGTATTTGAAAGATTCTCTAGCTTAATGTCTAAAATGATGACAAAACAGGTGATTTTTTTTTTTTTTTTTGCTCACATTTTAAGATTATAAAGCTGAACGGCAAAAAATGTCATCAGTCTACAGAGATTTCCCAGTATTTCTCTCTTTCAAAAGGGATATCACAATAATTAACCTTGAAAAAGCCAATGCAAAGCTTAGACTACCAGTTTGTGTTATATAAATACTGCACTACAAAATACAAAAGAGAGATATCGACTTAAAATTTAGTCGCTTCATAATCCTTTGATAAGCTGTAGTTTGAAACATACATTGAGAAAACGCTGAGTTTTTCTCCCTCTAATGCACAGGTGTCAAACTCAGTTCCAAAAGGGCCGCAGCTCTGCACAGTTTAGTTCCAACCCTAATTAAACACACCTGATCAAACTAATTGAGTCCTTCAGGCTTGTTTGAAACCTACAAGTAAGTGTGTTGTAGCAGGGTTGGAACTAAACTGTGCAGGGCTTCGGCCCTCCAGGAATTGAGTTTGACACCCCTGCTCTAAGGCCTTATTATGCAGTCCTTGTCGCCATCTTGTGGCGAAATGTCAACCATCACTATCTTTGGTCCGCTCAGTATGACAGGCTGATGGGAGCCGATGTGCTGAAGTGCTGAATTTATAAATATTTAAAATGGGCATTGTTCTTATAAATAAACTGCATTGTTGCAATCTAAATAACTACATTCCCGACTAAAAAAGCCTCAAAAGTACATTATGTTGTCCAACAGCAGCAATATTTATCAAACTGTAGTGTGTCCTCTGCTCTTTACTGTATGTGGGTGAAGTAATACACAAGGGGGAAGAGGCTGTACGAGTGCTGATATTGCAGAATATTGCACGGCTATCAGCCAATCAGATTCAATAACCAAACCGAACTGTGGTATACGCAGTCTCATTCATATTAATGATGTATCATATCATAATTAGGAATGTGTCATGTCAGTTATAAGAACATGAAATGTTACCAAAATATGTCAGCATAGAACTGGCAGAGAAGAAAGTTTTGGTAGTGCATGCAAAGTGGATTTTCATACACATGACAGAAAAAAAGGATCATCTTCGCATATAGACAACACAAACCAAACTCTTTCAGTATCCACTATATAACCTATAGTGTTTGAGGGTCAAAGTAGAGGCTGTTCATAAGCAATTATGAATAAATAAAAAGTAAATCTGTAATTACTAATGATTCATTTCATTTAATTGAGTAACAGCTCTCTCTTTTGCATTACACTTTTTTTCACATTTCTGGGTTTCTCAGCATCATGAATCATCATAGTTAGTTAAACTTCGAGCACAGTGAATGGGAGAGTACCACCACTTTTTTTTTACAGTCCTATTTGCTCAAACCATAAAAGAAAAACACAACCATAGTGTTATCAAGACTTTCAGAAACGAAAAAAAAAAAATAAATGAGTGTGACTGATAACAGCAGCGAGAGGAGAAAAAGACATAAAATGTACATTAGAAATGCCACACACAAGCGGTAATTCTTTTTTTTTTTTTTGTAATTTGATGCAAAGACGATATAACAAATACATAAATACATATAAATGTGAATTAAAAAAAAACTTTTAAAACTTCCAAAAATTCAAGATGCTGATGACTGTTTAATACATCATACTATAACTGTCTTGCAAAAAAGGGTCCATAACTCTGCAACACATTTTACATTCCAACCAGCTTCATTTACACACTAAATAAAAGGTAAGCATAATCATCAGTGCACTTGGAGAGTTTGATGTTATAAGTCTCGTTATACATGTTTACTCAAAGCTCTTCTCATTTAGGAGGTCAGTGCCTTTGGTGAGAACGGTGAGGGTGATCATCTGGACGAGTGGACGGTCCTGTGCGTGGGCTCCATCTGGCAGAGGGACGAGTCTGTCCGCTTCCAGCACACGGCCACCGAGGCTCTGCTGTCTGTGACAGGCGAGCAGTTTGGCAGACCCATCCACGGCCAGAGAGAGGTGCATGGCATGATGGTCAGCAGCTCACACAGCTACTGGAGGACAATGGAGGGCATCTTCATCAAACCCAGTGAGGCTGGATCAAGAGATTTCCACAGTCCATTACACAGCGAGTTCTAGAGAAACGCTTGAACTTGCTGGACTCTTGATTTTATAGAGGTGTTGTTATTTCTTAACCTACCAGTCCTGATGAGCAGCCTCGCGCTGTTGTGAATAATGGTTTCATAATCACTCTGTGCCTCATGCTCATTTTTAACACTTGAAGCATATGGTTTTAAATTGCACAGCATGCACTACTTTTCAAACATTTTGGTCAGCTTTTTTTCATCAAGGACACATACAATTGTAAGACTGCTATATTAATTGAATGATGTTCTTTAAAAATACATGAAAACATAAAGCAGCTATTTTAAATTGTAATTTCACTGTTCATTCACTAAAAAAAACTTTTTAGTTGAATGGAATGACCTTTTCTGTTTTATAATGACTAAAAAAGTTAAGTTTAACCATGTTTAACTTAAATGAAGTTGAAACCTGATTGACGTATTAAAATAAGTTAAAACAACATTAAAATATTTTTACACTGTTAAAATCATGAAGAAAATCTGACTGACCTTAAATGTTTTAAATGAAGTGTATACTTAGGGAAACCGAAATTCAAGCTGTTCATACATTTAAACAAAAAGGCCAAAAATGTTGAAATTACAATACGAAAAATTCATAAATAAGCCATAAAGAAGCAACACAAACAATTTCAGAATTTCACATATTAGAGATTACAATCAGTGTTTTTCATAAATTAATAACCTGCAACATCCATGTTTTCTAAATATCTAATGGGCAAAAATCTGATCACAAATTATAAGTCATAAATAATAAAAAATAACAGCAGCAACAAATTTAAAATTCATAAAACTGCACCACACCTGTTTTAAAAAATATTTTAAATCCTTCAAATGTAATTAAATCGCACATTGAGCAGATTTGAATTGACTTGAATTATTTAATGCTGCCCTCAGAGTGAAGTCACTACATATTATATTACATTTGATGCTGTACTATTTTGTGACAGTATTAGCAGTAAGAGACTAGCAGTTATGTAAAGATGTTTTAACATATTTTTCTAATAGATACCATAAATTCTTTAAAGTGATTAATATCATACCTAGGAACACTCTGTTGGATAAGAGTGTTCTCCTAATGAGGCAATATATATTGAGTTGACATCATATTTTAAGTGTCACTAAAACAGATTATTTTTGTTGAAATTAAAACAAGTGCCTTTTTCTTCTTCATTTATTTACCTTGATTATATTTCCTTCATAAATTAAGTTATAATTTAAACACATTGAATACTAGAGGTGACCCGTAACATTTTTTGTGTTGATATGTTTGTGGTCAAAGCTGTAGAACTGACAAGAAAAAGACATTATTATGAGTGAATGTGGAAGTTTTGCGCATCAAACAGATTACCTCAACATATCACAATCTACTTCATGCCTTTTAAAGCAGTATTTTTGTTGAAACATGCCAGTGTTTGTTGATGGTTGAGAAAAAACATGTTGTTTTGTAGAAGCTATAAATTAAAGAGATCAAAACTGCCCTCTTTTTTGTGGTGATTTATTTTATATAGAGAGAAAAAAAATGAATAAAGGGATGGTTCGATCAAAATGTTAAAACTTCCTCATCATTTATTCACCATCTAATAGTTCTGAATTTTATGTTGTTTTTCTGTTGAACACGAAAGAAGATATTTTGAAGAATGTTGGAAACTGGTAGCCATTAGCATCCACAAATATGATGCAAGTCATTGGCTACCAGTTTTCTTCACTCTTTAAAATAGCTTTGAGCGATTAATTAAACACAAAGAGATGTTTATTGTCATTCTCAATAAATAATTTTAATTTATTTCTTCATATATTTTACAT
Organism: Danio rerio; assembly: GCF_052040795.2. Classification (NCBI taxonomy): domain Eukaryota; kingdom Metazoa; phylum Chordata; class Actinopteri; order Cypriniformes; family Danionidae; genus Danio; species Danio rerio. The sequence continues at coordinate 29,962,055 of NC_141041.1, read as the reverse complement.
ATAATGATACATTTCTGTTTAGAAACCATATTGCTGTAATCTGACTGTCAATCCACATCCTGCATGCAGTGTATTGTTTTGCATAATAATAGTCTTCCTTTTTGATATATTCCATAAAAATACATACATATAAAACTTTATTTGGCATGCTTTCAGATTCGGATAAGATTAGGATCTGGATTGAGAGTAAATAAAAAGAATAATCCTATCAATCTTTTTTTGTGAGATTACAAACCAATATAAAACATAAAAATTATTAATCAACAAAATATAAAATACGGTAGCAAATAAAACCAAATTTTTTAGTATATATTTTCCAAAATGCCCATAAACTAGAGAGATTGTAGATTCTAACAAGATAGCAACAAGCAAGGGTATACATAGAAGAATGGCTAGTTAAAAATGTTTCAAAATAAAATTAAATGACAAGGTCCAACAATCTGATTTATAAGGAATTTACACTGAATTCCACTCTCGTTTCCTTTTTTGGAACATTTTTGTTACAATATGGCAGGCTATCTTGACTTTTATTTTTTCGCAGGATTAATTTTCATGATCAAATATTCATATTTCACTAGATGAATCTCATAACTCTTGATATCAATAATGACATCCAGAAATTAACATCTTCACATCAACAATTGTATTGTGGTGAATTGTTTCAATGTCTTACACTGTTGTCTGATATCAGTATTTATGAGAGTAAGTGCAGATATATGGCTTTCTAACTAGCCATAATGACAGCCCTGCTGAAAACAAAAAAAAACTGTAAAAAGAAAATGCTGGTAACGTATGTTTTGATGCTGGTTTTGTTGGTTTCGATGCTGGTCGTGCTGGCTTCAGTGCTGGTCTCAATGCTGACCAGGAATAAGAGACCAGCAAAAGCATTGAAACCAGCAAAACCAGCATCAAAACATACCTTACCAGCATTTGCAGTTTTGTTTTCAGCAGGAAATAATTTCATAATAATAAAAAAGAAGCAGATCAATTGTTGCTATAGCCTAAAGAATAGCTGTCTAATAACCACTAAATATCATACTGATATCATAAATGAAGGTTTTTCATAAATTAGTTGTATTTAGGATATATTAAATTGGGATTTTAGCTAACAAGATATCAAGTCTTGACATCAACAATTGAATTTAGCAGTGAATATCAAGAATTTGATTCATGTGTGTAGAAATCTGATTCCTAATATCAAGAATTAGCATTTTAATAGATAAAAATGTAATTGTATATCAATAATTCATATCCTGCTAATGAATCAAAATCAAAATGGCTTGTCAGACGCGCTCCATCTTCACCAAACAATTATTATTTTTACCTCAAATCTTCAGCGGAGCCCACAAGATGGCGACATTGATCTGGAAGTTTCCGAAGCACAGACTGACAGAATAAAAAACCACCAGTCCTCAATCAAGCCGTTCTCTGACACTCTGTGACTTTCTGGAAAACTGACAGGATCTTTGTCCAGTAATAATCCGCTTTTCCTCTACTGTGTATTTTGGCACTGAATGCTGGTACGGTTTCAGATAAAATTTGCTCACAGGAAGGAAACAAAGGGAGTTCAGACATTTAGACTGATGCTTTCAGCAAATGCCTGCAAGCGTTACAGACCTTGGAAAAGCACTGCGTTAGTGTTCTGAACATGCAAACATGACACATTCAAACAGACAGTGCAGTAAGTGTGGTACTATATGCATAAATACACATGCAATATACAGGGGATTGTGACAAACGGCAGTGAGTACTACAAGTACACAGGGAACGGGGACTAATGTATGTGCAGATACATTATAAATATATAGACAAACAGGTAGACAAATATTTAACATTGCACGCAGACTGTAAAAGAAAAAAGTGCTGTATTTAAAGACTGACCAGTTATCTTCTGGTTGATTCAGAGCAATTTTTGTCGCATTCACTGACTCTGAGCCTGAGAGTGAATTAAAACTTAAAAATGGACCAAAAAGTCCAAACTATGTCGCATAGACACTTCCGCAGAAGTTCAGTGTCATATATTTTGACCAGACAATATATGCAGATATTGAGAAGACTTTGATACTAAAACAAAGAGAGTATTATACTCTCTCTTTTTTTCGAGAGATTATTAGGCAATGAATGAAGCAATTATTTTAAGGTTTCTATATAAAGTGACAGAACTCGGTTTAGCTTTAATGGACAAAATATGGAGTTTTGTGGAATTGAGTTCATCCCACTTGCTTTGCAGAATATGGAATCTGTTATAGCAATATGTATAGCAAACAATGAGATATGAGTATGCTTCCGCTCAAACTGGGTTTGTAATTGTACAAAGACTTGGGGTCGGTGGGATAGTTTTCATAATTTAAAGTAACATTTCAGGTTAAAATTTCAATTATTCTGAAATTTTTCATTCAGATTTTAGTATCATTTAAACCTTTAGAAATAATTTTAATAATAAATATTACAAATAGATGCCTTAATGCAGTAAAACAACAGGATACATGTTTTATCAGGATTCATAAAGAAAATTCGATAGAACTGCATGTATTTTTCAATACACATATTTTGTAATCTTTTGTTTATGATCGCACTGAATGAATTTAATGCATCTGTGCTGAATAAAAGTATTAATTTCCAAGAAATTCCTACTACAAACTTTTCAAGTCATGTCTAAGTAAATAATTGAGTTAGTATTTTTGGTATTGTTGTCATTATTTGAAAAAGTTTAGCTCAGCTAACAGCCAGACAGTTATCATTATAAATGAAACTGTCATTCCCATTCATGTTTTTGGTTTACAAACATTTTTGTTCCTAAATGATTTTGAAATTGATTTATGGCTCATTTTTATAATCCTCTGTCTCTCTTTCTCTGTCTCTCTCTCTCAATTATGCTAATGTAAAGTACTTTAAAATTATAATGGCCAATATAATTTAAAATGGGCATTCTTACTTTACTTTGCCTTGGAAAAAGTATGATTATATTTACTATTTTCATATAATATTTAAGAAAAATGAATCCATTTAGTATTGACAGTAAATCAAAGGAAAAACAGCTGGTTCATTCTTCAAATCTGAAAGGTCATGATGCATTGTAGGATACAGTACAGAGCACAAAGTTCAGGTTCTGGAAGTAACCCCCCCTCCCGCCCTGCTTTCTCTATAGGAAACACAAACTTAAAAACCTTTATAGACAGATCTTTTGAGCTCTGACGATGTTAATCGATTGCATAAGCTTTAGATCTGCTTACATTCATTCTACAATAATAGCAGAATTTGACAGAAAAACATTACCCTTAATGTTGTACATAAAACCCCATTTTTTGTTCCATCCACTCCCTTGAAACGCTGCAAATTTTGTAAGTAGTCAGGGCAGTGTCTAGATGCTACTACTGTATAATAAAATAGTGAAAATAAAGTATAAATAGTATAAAATATATAGTTTCTTTAGATACAACCAACAACTTTATATTAACAGTTTTAAATTTCTTTGTTATTTTGTATTATTCTGTGGGTGCTATTTGCAGTTAGTGCTGCATAGGATTGTAGTCCTTTCCCTCATTAAATATGTCAAGTCTTGTACCTTTGTGCGTCAAATCAAACTTTTAATGTTGTGATTAAATGTTCTGGTAAATTTGGTTCATGCCTTTAATGCTTGATCAAAGACTTTCCCTATAAGAAAAATGAATGGGGGAAAAAGTTTCAGAACCTGAAAAAGTGTTCTGACACCATTTTAATAATCCAGTGGTTCTCAGTTCTGGTCCTCGCGACCTCCTCTTGTTTAGCACACCTGATTTAGACTGCACAACACTGTTTGCATCATCCTAAAACAAAACTTATGACAAAGGTGTGCAGGGATATTCAGTCGCAATCATGAGATTTGCATATATTTTCTCCCAATTTAATTATGTTAATTAATTACCTTCATGTCGTCTGGTAAAACCAAACTTGACAAGGCTCACTCCACTTCTTTTCTCAAACCTCAGAGACATCTTATTACATTACATCTTCAGAACGCAAATTAAGATATTTTGAAACCAGAGAGCTCTGTCATCCCCCATAGACAGCAGAGGTTCAATTGGAATATAATCAAGCTATTTTCATTTTTATGTCTTCAGTGTCAGTATAGGGCACACTCAGTGTTGCCAACCTAGCGACTTTATCACTATACCTAGCAACTTGTCAAACCCCCCTAAAGACAAGTTTTCAAAAAAGCAACTAGCGACAAATCTAGCAAATTTTTTGGTCTTACTGGAGATTTTAATAGACTTTCATGTGTACATACTGTACCATTCCTACTCTTCTCAATGAGCTGTGGGCGATGCCGTCAGCCGCTCCCCAGAGCACTCACAGTCACCCCAGTCCTTGTACAGCAGTCTGTCCAATCTGCAGCTTGAGAATGATTTAGCACTGCGAGTGTGATTTCCTATATACAGTTAGACCAATCTGCTTCCCCTTTGCTTTAAATTTAAACAATTTAATTTGACAATTTATCATTTTCTTGTTCACAATCACAGATATTTTAATGACAGTTTCAAAACTTGTCTGAGTTTATTGCGTCTGGGAGCTTACTGCAAATTCACTACACATCTATACTGATATACTGTATTCAAACAGCAATAAATTTAGTCAAATTGCATAGTGCAAATATAAATACCCCTGTACTAACCATAGGCTGGTAAACAAACAGAAACAGTTAGACATGATGAGGTCAGTAATATGCAACGTTACGTATGATATAATCTAGCAACATTTATTGATTTTTCAGGCAGAGCTTAGCGCATTTTCGTTGAAAATAGTTGGCAACACTGGGCACACTTTCTTTTTTTTTTTGGTTTTGTAAATTGTTTCACACTTACTATTAAAAGTTAATAATAAAAATGTTCTTATACTTTTCCAGACCTACTGTACTAAACTCCCATGTATGTACAGTTTAAGTCAGAATTATTCGCCCCCTGAATTATTAGCCACGTTTATTTTTTCTCAAATTTTAGATTTTTAACACATATCTAATCATATTAGTTGTAATAACTAATTTCTAATAACAGATTTTTTGTCTTTTCCATGATGACAGTAAATAATATTTTACTAGATATTTTTCAAGACACTTCTATATAGCTTAAAGTGACATTTAAAGACTTAACTAGGTTAATTAGGTTAACTAGGCAGGTTAGGGTAATTGGGCAAGTTATTGTATAACGATGGTTTGTTCTGTGGACAATTGAAAAATAATATAGCTTAAAGGGACTAATAATTTTTTCCCTAAAATGGTTTTTAAAAAAATTAAAAGCTGCTTTTATTCTAGCCAAAATAAAACAAATAAGACTTTTTCCAGTAGAAAAATATTATCAGACATAGTGTGAACTTTTCCTTGCTCTGTTAAACATAATTTAGGAAATATTTAAAAAAGAAAAAAAATATTCAAAGGGGGGCTAATAATTCTGACTTTAACTGTAAATGTGTACCTGTAAGCCCAATTTTTGTGTGTGAGCTGAACTTTCTTGTCTGTTAGTTTTTTTTTTTTTTTTTTAGTTTTTGGTATTTGTTTAACTGTTGTTGTCAATGTAGATCATTATTTCACAAGAATGTTATTTTTTACAAAATACAAAAAAGGAGCTTCTATTCTATTCTAAAATATATTATTTCATGTTCTGAAGAGGAATGAAGATCTCGGAGGATTAAAACAACATAATATTAATTGTTTTATTATTATTATTATTATTATTATTATTATTATTTTTATTTGTTTTTTAAATTTTCCAGGTCCTGCCAGTTGAAGCACTTTGGCTGAACTTTCATTTTTCATCTTGAGCCAACCCTAATCATTTATTTGGTTCAGTTAAGAATTTCCACAACCACCAGAGCCCAGGGGATCAGAGAGATACTCCAGCTTGGCCCCTCCCTGATCCATAATATTCATTTTTGTTTGAACTTTAATACTCTTTAAATTGAACACACGTCTTTCGAACTAGAATCATGACAGAATATCCTCTGATGTCCACTTTGCAGGCCATTTACTAACCTCTGAAGTGGTAAGTGAAACAAAATGTGCAGAGCAGGGGGTCACGAGGACCAGGATTGAAAACCACTAGTCTATTCCTTAACGGTTGTATCCTGCATATATTGCCAACAGGGACTTTCTTTGCATACCAAACACTATAAAAGCGTGACAGTATGCCTCACCCCCGAAAGACACCCGACATCAAACAACATCCTCAATAAATCCAATAACCAATCTTCAACACAGAACAAAATGGACAGCATATTTGAGATGAGCATGCACACACTCTTGATGCCAGACATCCTGCGGTGGCTCAGATGGACAGGCTGCCAATCTCTCCTCATCGTTCCCATGTGGCAAGGCCTGGAGTGAGATAAAGTACAAAGTCGTCGCCTTTGAAAGACAGCGGATGAGAAAAAACACACAGCAGTGCAGAGGGACACAGGATGTTATTGCATTAAATGGTATCCAGCGAGGAGCCCTTGCGTGTCCCTGTCAGGCCGATGATGGAGGACATTCCTCTCTGCTGTTTCAGAGTCTGTCACAATCACAGTAGCCGTAATAAATATAAAAAAGGCATTCACATCCTGGGCTCTTCAAATGAAAAGAAAGCGATGCATGTTTGTTTTTGTTTTGTTTTTTTAAGCAGAGGTCAGATTAACCTGTTTTCACAGTGGGCTGGGCTACTCCATGCCATTCCGCAGCATCTGATTGGCTGCGATGAGCATGACGCTGATGATGAAGGCCATTGCGAAAGCGCAGATGAGGCTCTTGCGCACACACGTCTGCCGGTTCTTCTTTTTCGAATGCACTATATGAAAGATGACAGCACACAATAAGCGTAA